>NC_045971.1:3466133-3488558 GCF_010909765.2 Amblyraja radiata | reverse complement strand
TGCTGGTTTACCATAGGAAAAAGACACAAAGTCCTGGAGTAACTCAGCGGCTTCCCTTCAGTCCGAGCCCTGATATATTCGGCAAAACTGCCCTGGCCCCCGACGTTTTCCTGGAGTCTCTTGAAATTAAATGTTTATCCTCGACACGAGAGGGATAGAGAGGGTGAATGAGTGGTGAGTGAAATATCCAGGGGTCACGGGTTTAAGGTGAGAGGGGGACAGATTTAACAGAAGAACTGAAGGACAACCTATTCACTCAGAGGATGGTGGGTATATGCAATGAGCCACCAGAGGAGGTGGATGAGGCAGGTACTGCAATAACATGTCAAATACACTTGGACAGGAAAGGTAAACAGGAAAAGGGGAAGTACTGCGAGATCTGGATGTCCTTGTACATCAGCCACTGAAAGTAAGCATGCAGGTACAGCAGGCAGTGAAGAAAGCTAATGGCATGTTAGCCTTCATAACAAGAGGAGTTGAGTATAGGAGAAAAGAGGTCCTTCTACAGTTGTGCAGGGCCCTAGTGAGACCACACCTGGAGTATTGTGTGCAGTTTTGGTCTCCAAATTTGAGGAAGGGCGTTCTTGCTGTTGAGGGAGTGCAGCGTAGGTTCACGAGGATAATTCCCGGGATGGCGGGACTGTCATATGCTGAGAGAATGGAGCAGCTGGGCTTGTACACTCTGGAATTCAGAAGGATGAGAGGGTATCTTATTGAAACATATCAAGGTTATTAAGGATTTGGACACGCTAGAGGCAGGAAACCTTGTTCCCGATGTGGGGAGTTCAGACCAGGGGTCACCAGTTTAAGAATAAGGGGTAGGCCATTTAGAACAGAGATGAGGAAAAACTTTTCATCCAGAGAGTTGTGAATCTGTGGAATTCTCTGCCTCAGAAGGCAGTGGAGGCCAATTCTCTGGATGCTTTCAAGAGAGAGTTAGATAGAGCTCTTAAAGATATGGAGTCAGGGATATGTGGAGAAGGCAGGAACGGGGTACTGATTGTGGATGATCAGCCATGATCACAGTGAATGGCGGTGCTGGCTCGAAGGGCCGAATGGCCTACTCCTGCACCCATTGTCTATTAGATACATAGAAAATAGGTGCAGGAGTAGGCCATTCGGCCCTTCGAGCCTGCCGCCATTCAATATGATGATGGCTGATCATCCAACTCAGTATCCTGTACCTGCCTTCTCTCCATACCCCCTGATTCCATTAGCCACAAGGGCCACATCTAACTCCCTCTTAAATATAGCCAATGAACTGGCCTCAACTACCTTCTGTGGCAGAGAGTTCCAGAGATTCACCACTCTCTGTGTGAAAAATGTTTTTCTCATCTCGGTCTTAAAGGATTTCCCCCTTATCCTTAAGCTGTGACCACCTTGTCCTGGACTTCCCCAACATCGGGAACAATCTTCCTGCATCTAGCCTGTCCAACCCCTTAAGAATTTTGTAAGTTTCTATAAGATCCCCCCTCAATCTCCTAAATTCTAGCAAGTACAAGCCGAGTCTATCCAGTCTATTGGTCCAAATAGAGTCATAGAATCATACAATGCGGAAATAGACCCTTCGGCCCAACTTGCCCATACTGACCAACATGTCCCATCCACACTAGTCCCAGCTGTCTGTGTTTGGACCATATCCCTCTAAACCTACCCTATCCAAGTACCAGTCTAATAGTTTCCTAAATGTTGCAACAGTACCTGCCTCAACGACCTCCTCCAGCAGCTCGTTCCATACACCCACCTTTTTCTATCCTTTGTGTAGAAAAAGTTACCCCACAGGTGTTTTTGTAATCTCCATTCAAGGCATTTTCTTTCTGATGGGGCTAAAATGGAGCCGAGTGCCATCTCTCACGTGCAAGGCAGAAGATGCCGGTGTCAGCTCCTGACTCAGCATCACCAAAAATAGATGACCCAAACTTCATTATGTCCAAGGGAAGGGGCCAATCCATCCCTTGCCTTGTCTCCCCATCCTTGCATTGTCATCACACAGGGCCAGGGTCCCAGAAAGACTGGATTTATGAGATCCCAGGATTTAATTGTTTCTTTGGATTCCAAGAAACTCAAGGTTTATGGGATCTAAGTAAAAGACACACAGAGTGCTGGAGTAACTCAGCGGGTCAGGCAGCATCTCTGGGAGAAGATGGATGGGCGAGGTTTCGGGTCGGGACCCTTCTTCACGTTCTGCAGAGATGCTGCCTGAACCTGCTGAGTTGTGTCCTTTTTATTGTTGTAATGTTCCGAGTTGGATGATCAGCCATGATCATATTGAATGGCGGTGCAGGCTCGAAGGGCCGACTCTTGCATCTATTTTCTATGTTTCTCTATGTTTCTATGTAAACCAGCATCTGCAGTTCCTTGTGTGCAGAATGATGGGATCTTCCTGGGAAAATGCAATCTGCTTTGTGTCCAACACTACCACCCTGACAACACCTCAAGAGTTCTTTGTGAGTTTTCAGAGAACACTGAGAAAAAGAACCATGTGAGGGCCATTCGGCCCATCATGTATGCTCTACAGCTCAACAACATCCTGGGTGATCTTTGATGTCAGAGAAACTTTCCTGTCTATAACATCCACCATCACATATATTTTCAATATTTCAATACAATACAATGCCGTTTATTTGTCATTTGAACCTCACATGAGGTTCAAACAAAATTTGGTTTCTGCAGCCATACAAGAAAAGAACCAAGACACACACCCACACAATTTACACAAACATCCATCACAGTGAGTCTCCTCCTCACTGTGATGGAAGGCAAAGTCTTGTCTCTCCACTGCTCTCCATTCCTCTCCCGAAGTCAAAGTCAAAGTCAAAGCCCCCGGCGGGCGATAGCAAGTCCCACGGCCACTTAAAGCCGCGCCGGGCGATGTAAGGCCCTGCTCCGGGTCTTGATGTTGGAGCCCGGGCGGGCGCTAGCAAGTCCCGCGGCTGTTTAAGCCGCGCAGGGCGATGTAAGGCCCCGCATCCTTAACGCATGATGAGCGTTTGACTTCACTGGGCCTGTACTCGCTGGAGTTTAGAAGGATGAGCGGGGGACCTCACTGAAAGTTACTGAAAGGCCTAGATAGAGTGAATGAGGAGAGGAAGTTTTCACTAGTGGGAGAGTCTAGGACCAGAGGTAATAGACTAAAAGGACACACCTTCAGAAAGGAGATGAGGAGAAATTTCTTTAATCCGTTTGGGAAAATGCAGAATCTAGTGGTGAATCTGTGGAATCCATTGCCACAGGCGGCTGTGGAAGCAGTCCATGGATATTTTTACGGTGGAGATTGACAGATTCGTGATTAGTAAGCGTGTCAGGGGTTATGAGGAGAAGGCAGGGGAATGGGGTTGATTGGAAAAGATAGATTAGCCATGATTGAATGTCAGAGTTGACCTGCTGAGCCGATGGGCCTAATTCTGCTCAGAGAACTTTTGGACCTATGAAGTTATGACAGATGCTTCATAAACCTTGATGCAAGAATTCTGAAGATTGGTTACGCTCTAGATTAAGAAATTTCTCTCCTCCGAATGGCCAATCTTTTTTTTTGAGATTGTCACCCTAGTTCCAGATAACCAAGAAATCTAAAACATCAACTCCACATCCACTCTTATCTGCCAAATCCGTTAGAACTTTGCATATTTAAGTGAGACCATTCTTCTTAATCCAAGAGAATGCTGAACCAGCTTGCTACATGCCCCCTGTCCCACTTAGGAAACCTGAACGGAAACCTCTGGAGACTTTGCGCCCCACCCAAGGTTCCCGGAGGTTCCCGGAGGTTTTTGTCAGTCTCCCTACCTGCTTCCACTACCTGTAACCTCCGGCAACCACCTGCAACCTCCGGGAACCGCACGGAAACCTTGGGTGGGGCGCAAAGTCTCCAGAGGTTTCCGTTCAGGTTTCCTAAGTGGGACAGGGGCATTATTAAAATCTCTCACGCATTAAACTGACCGATGAACAAACTGTTACAGACGTGACAGATTTTCTTTCCTTCTAGACTTGATGGGCCGAATGGCCTTATTCTGCTCCTGGAAGATAAAAACTACTGAACTTCACACATCGGTTCCCTCGAGGGGCCAAATATGTGCTGGAGTAACTCAACGGGTCAAGCAGCATCCGTGGAGGGATGGTTACCTGACCTCTTTGGTTTGGACCCCTTCAGAGTGAATGGGAGCACTTAAGAATAAGGGGTCGGCCATTTAGAACGGAGACGAGGAATCACGTTTTCTCACAGAGAGTGGTGAGTCTGTGGAATTCTCTGCCTCAGAGGGTGGTGGAGGCGGGTTCTCTGGATGCTTTCAAGAGAGAGCTAGATAGGGCTCTTAAAGATAGCGGAGTCAGGGGATATGGGGAGAAGGCAGGAACGGGGTACTGATTGGGGATGATCAGCCATGATCACATTGAACGGCGGTGCTGGCTCGAAGGGCCGAATGGCCTACTCCTGCACCTATTGTCTATTGTCTGTTTGTATTCCCTCTGCAGATGCTGCCTGACCTGCTGAGTTACTCCAGCACATTAGTTTTTGTCTGAGAGATGCAGCGCGGAAACAGGCCCTTCGGCCCATCGACCAGTGATCACCCCCATACGCTAGCACTATCCAACACAACACACTAGGGGGCGATTTACAATTTTTTACCAAAGTCAAGCAACCTACATATCTGGGCGTCTTTGGAGTGTGGGAGGAAACCGGAGTACCCGGAGAAAACCCACGCAGGTCACGGGGGTGAACGTACAAACTCCGTACAGACAGCACCCGTAGTCAGGATCGAACCCGGGTCACCGGAGCTGTGAGGCAGCAACTCTACCGCTGCGCCACCGTGCCGCTACTTTGTGTTTTACCACACAGCAGGGTGACTTGGACAGGTTGGGGGAGTGGGCAGATGCATGGCAGATGAAGTTTAATGCGGATAAATGTGAGGTTATCCACGTTGGTAGCAAAAACAGGAAGGCAGATTACTATCTAAATGGCGTCAAGTTGGGAAAAGGGGAAGTACAACGGGATCTGGGGGTCCTTGTTCATCAGTCTATGAAAGTAAGCATGCAGCAGGTACAGCAGGCAGTGAAGAAAGCGAATGGCATGTTGGACTTTATAACAAGAGGAATCGAATATAGGAGCAATGAGGTCCTTCTGCAGTTGTACAGAGCCCTAGTGAGACCACACCTGTAGTATTGTGTGCAGTTTTGGTCCCCTAATTTGAGGAAGGACATTCTTGCTATTGAGGGAGTGCAGCGTAGGTTTACAAGGTTAATTCCCGGGATGGCGGGACTGTCGAATGCTGAGAGAATGGCGCAGCTGGGCTTGTACACTCTGGAGTTTAGAAGGATGAGAGGCGATCTTGGACACGCTGGAGCCAGGAAACATGTTCTCGATGTTGGGGGACAGTTTAAGAATAAGGAGTAAGCCATTTAGAATGGAGACGAGGAAACACTTTTTCTCACAGAGAGTGGTGAGTCTGTGGAATTCTCTGCCTCAGAGGGCGGTGGAGGCAGGTTCTCTGGATGCTTTCAAGAGAGAGCTAAATAGGGCTCTTAAAAATAGCGGAGTCAGGGGATATGAGGAGAAGGCAGGAACAGGGTACTGATTGGGGATGATCAGCCATGATCACATTGAATGGCGGTGCTGGCTCGAAGGGCCGAATGGGCTACTCCTGCACCTATTGACTACAGTTGCTGCCTGATCCACTCAGTTACTCCACAACTGTGTCTTTTGCCCAACCACAGATGCTGCCTGACCCTCTTGAGTTCCTCCAGCACTTTGTGTTTTACTCAAAATTCCAACATCTGCAGTTCCTTGTGTCTCCGTATAATATGACCCTGTGTTTCAAGGACACTGACAAACTGCTCAGCACTCAGAGGGGACCAACAAACCCCACGAAACTGCCTTGGCTATTGATGCTACAATTCCAGTGCCTGTATAACAAGCACTTGCTTGTCAGCCGGATAATACTCTTTGTGGCCTCCGTATGAATAGACTCGGTTTCATATTCTGTGCATTTAATAGAATCAATGAACTTACACCACACAGAATTATATGACATTGACATCACATGAAGTTGCCAAAACTGGTCTTGTGTTCTGCATGGCTCAATAGTTTAAAGAGATAAATATATATGCTAAGAAATATATACCGTGTTATATATATGTATATATATAATGTACAGGTTAAATGCATTGCTATGTCAGCGGTAACCAAGTGTTTATATAAACACAAACATCTATCTATAATATAAAAGTGTGTGTGTGTGTGTGTATTAATATATACACACACACACACACACATATATTATATATAAACATATATTATATATATAAGAACCGAAACGCCACCTATTCCTTTTCTCCAAAGATGCTATCTGACCAGTTGAGTTACTCCAGCTTTTTGTGTCTATCTTCACACACACACACACACACACACACACACACACACACACACACACACACACACACACACACACACACACACACACACACATATATATATATAAATAAGAACATATTGTGTAAATATAATAAGTATTCTTACTTCAGTTGACCTCGGGGTGGCACATTTTTTGGCCTGTAGTTATTGCAGCTTTCGGTTCTTCAGCCCGTGGTTGGTGAGTGTGTTATTTTTCCACTGGTCCCACCTGTGAGGTGAGGCGATGTACGGTATCTCCCACCTGTGAGGCTGTTGGTGTTGCGGGTCTCGCCATTTACCGAATGGACAAGGTGCTGACGGAGCCTGTGGCCAAGCGCTCAGGTAAGGGCCTCCTCCTCCTCCTCCTCCTCCTCCTCCCCGAATGGTGCACGTTGAGCAAACACTCCACCTCCGCCATGTCACCCCATCCCAGCCTTCCGTCGCCCCACACAGCCTGAGAGCTCCGCGTAGATCTCACTCACTGCGAACTCCACCCCCAAAGCCTCACCTCCAGCCTCCCCTCTCTCCCAACCAACGTGGTGAGTGGGTGCCCAGCGCCGTGACCCTTGACTTCACCTGGAGTTCTCAACAAGGCACCTTGTGCACAAGTAACAGACAGAGCTCCAAAAAGAGCGCGATGGATCCCTCCTATTGAGTTTCAAAGCAGTAATTCCATCTGCGAGCTGACATGACATCACAGACTGTCTTAATTTTGCTTGCCCTGGTCTGTGCAGTCATTAATAATGAAGGTTGGGGAGTGAATTTCAACCTCACACAATCTTCCTCGACTTTTACATTGCCATCCTTGCTGATATTGCAGAGTTTTCCTGATGCCATTGAAATCCCAAAGGCATTCGCCGTGTCAGAAGCCACACTAGTGGTTTTTGTGACATGCAGTCTGGAGGTTGAAAGGGGCTGGTAGACAGCTGGAACAGCGTGAGCAGCAGATACCAGGTTCACACACACTGGGACGCAGGTAATAACACTGTTTAAGCTAATGTGATGAGAATGCTTTTTAATTAAGGGTTTCCTTGCTATCCTCCCCTCCTCTTCTGGAAAGACTAGCAATCAGCTAATTTGGGGGAGAATTGGCCTATTTCATTGTGAGACGCACACAGGAATGAACAGGGAGGGGGTGTTATTGAACACAGACAATAGGAGGATTATTGTAGTCCAACCACCCCCCCCAATCCTGCCCCCTTCACTCCGAACAAGATTGTACCTTTAACAGGAGGGCCCAAAGGAGGTTTACGAGAATGATTTGTTTGAGAAGGAACTGCAGATGCTGGAAAATCGAAGGTAGACAAAAGTGCTGGAGAAACTCAGCGGGTGCAGCAGCATCTATGGAGCGAAGGATCCTTCGCTCCATAGATGCTGCTGCACCCGCTGAGTTTCTCCAGCACTTTTGTCTACTTTACGAGAATGATCCTAGGAATAACTGCGTCAGCATATGATGAGCGTTTGACGGCACTGGGCCTGTACTCGCTGGAGTTTAGAAGGATGACTGATTCCTGGGATGTCAGCACTTTCATATGAAGAAAGACTGGATAGACTCGGCTTGTACTCGCTAGAATTTAGAAGATTGAGGGGGGATCTTATAGAAACTTACAAAATTCTTAAGGGCTTGGACAGGCTAGATGCAGGAAGATTGTTCCCGATGTTGGGGAAGTCCAGAACAAGGGGTCACAGTTTAAGGATAAGGGGGAAATCTTTTAGGACCGAGATGAGGAAAACATTTTTCACACAGAGAGTGGTGAATCTGTGGAATTCCCTGCCACAGAAGGTAGTTGAGGCCACAGTTCATTGGCTATATTTAAGAGGGAGTTAGATGTGGCCCTTGTGGCTAAAGGGATCAGGGGGTATGGAGAGAAGGCAGGTACAGGATACTGAGTTGGATGATCAGCCATGATCATATTGAATGGCGGTGCAGGCTCGAAGGGCCGAATGGCCTACTCCTGCACCTAATTTCTATGTTTCTATGAGGGGAAGACCTCATTGAAACTGACCGAATAGTGAAAGGTCTGGCTAGAGTGGACGTGGAGAGGGATGTTGCCACTAGTGGGAGAGTCCAGGACAAGAGGCCACAGCCTCTGAATAAAAGGACGTACCCTCAGAAAGTAAGTCAAAAGTAAGTTTATTGGCCAAGTATTCACATACAAGGAATTTGCCTTGAAAGGTGCAGGAAGGAACTGCAGATGCTGGTTTACATCGAAGATGAAACATAAAATGCTGGAGTAACTCAGTGGGACAGGCAGCTTCTCTGGATGGAATGAATGGGTGGCATTTCGGGTCGAGACTGAAACATAGAAACATAGAAAATAGGTGCAGGAGTAGGCCATTCAACCCTTCGAGCCTGCACCGCCATTCATTATGATCATGGCTGATCATCCAACTCAGTATCCTGTACCTGCCTTCTCTCCATACCCCCTGATCCCTTTAGCCACAAGGGCCACATCTAACTCCCTCTTAAATATAGCCAATGAACTGGCCTCAACTACCTTCAGTGGAAGAGAATTCCAGAGATTTACCACTCTCTGTGTGAAAAATGTTTTTCTCATCTCGGTCCTAAAAGACTTCCCCCTTATCCTTAAACTGTAACCCCTTGTTCTGGACTTCCCCAACATTAATAATAATAATAATACATTTTATTTATGGGCGCCTTTCAAGAGTCTCAAGGACACCTTACAAAAATTTAGCAGGTAGAGGAAAAACATGTAAGGGGAATGAAATAAATAGTAGAGACATGACTAGTACACAAAGTAAAGACAGAATACAATTCAAAACACAATATGAGGCAATTAATGCACAGATGAAAAGGGAGGGGGACGTGGGGCTAAGGATAGGCAGAGGTGAAGAGATGGGTCTTGAGGCGGGACTGGAAGATGGTGAGGGACACGGAATTGCGGATCAGTTGGGGGAGGGAGTTCCAGAGCCTGGGAGCTGCCCTGGAGAAGGCTCTGTCCCCAAAACTGCGGAGGTTTGACTTGTGGATGGAGAGGAGACCGGCTGATGTGGAGCTGAGGGACCGTGAGGGTTGGTAGGGGGAGAGGAGGTCAGTGAGATATGGGGGGGCCAGATGGTGGAGGGCTTTGTAGGTGAGGATCAGGATTTTGTAGGTGATCCGGTGGGAGATGGGAAGCCAGTGAAGTTGTTTGAGGACTGGAGTGATGTGATGCCAGGATTTGGTGTGGGTGATGAGTCGGGCGGCTGCGTTCTGGACCAGTTGGAGTCGGTTGATGTAGGTGGAGCTGATGCCAAGGAGAAGTGAGTTGCAATAGTCCAGTCGGGAGGAGATGAAGGCATGGATGAGTCTTTCAGCAGCAGGAGGTGTTCAACATCGGGAACAATCTTCCTGCATCTAGCCTGTCCAACCCCTTAAGAATTTTGTAAGTTTCTATAAGATCCCCCCTCAATCTTCTAAATTCTAGCAAGTACAAGCCAAGTCTATCCAGTCTTTCTTCATATGAAAGTCCTGACATCTCAGGAATCCGTCTGGTGAACCTTCTCTGTACTCCCTCTATGGCAAGAATGTCTTTCCTCAGATTAGGAGACCAAAACTGTACACAATACTCCAGGTGTGGTCTCACCAAGGCCCTGCACAACTGCAGTAGAACCTCCCTGCTCCTATACTCAAATCAGGAGGATCTCGACCAGAAACGTCACCCATTCCTTCTATCAAGAGTTGCTGCCTGTCCCGCTGAGTTACTCCAGCATTTGTGTGTACCTTCAGAAAGGAGTTGAGGAGGAATTTCTTTAATCAGAGGTTTGGTGAATCTGTGTAATTCATTACCACAAGGGGCTGTGGAGGACAAGTCAATGAATATTTTTTAAGGCGGAGATTGATAGATATTTGATGAGGAGAAGGCAGGAGAATGGGGTTGAGAGGGAAAGATAGATCAGCCATAATTAAACGGTGGAGTAGACTTGATGGGCCTAATGGCCTAACTCTGCTCCTGTAACTTATGAATTTATGAACTTATTACAGGAAGCCAACACTGCATGGCATCTCAGGTATAGAACCGTGAAAACCGTGACCACTTGGTTCAAGAACAGGTTCTTCACACCAACCATCAAGACAAACCTCAGCAACTATGATCTTCCGTAGAGAAATAAAGAACTTCAAAACTGGGATAACATGGAAGTAACATATGGGTGGTCAGTGCAAACTTGGTTTATTCCAAAGTTCATAAGTTCATGATGGGGTTGGGGTTGGACAGGCTAGATGCAGGAAGATTGTTCCCGATGTTGGGGAAGTCCAGAACTAGGGGTCACAGTTTAAGGATAAGAGGGAAATCTTTTAGGACCGAGATGAGAAAATCATTTTTTGAATCTGTGGAATTCTCTGCCACAGAATGTAGTTGAGGCCAGTCCATTGGCTATATTTAAGAGGGAGTTAGATGTGGCCCTTGTGGCTAAAGGGATCAGGGGGTATGGAGAGAAGGCAGGGATGGGATACTGAGTTGGATGATCAGCCATGATCATATTGAATGGCGGTGCAGGCTCGAAGGGCCGAATGGCCTACTCCTGCACCTATTGTCTATGTTTTTATGTCTATGTTTCATGTTCATAAGTTATAGGAGCAGAATTAAGCCATTCGGCCCATTATTATTATTATTATTATTATCCGTTATTATTATTATTATTATTATTATTATTATTATTATTATTATTATTATTCTTCTTCTTCTTCTTCTTCTTCTTCTTCTTCTTCTTCTTCTTCTTCTTCTTCTTCTTCTTCTTCTTCTTCTTCTTCTTCTTCTTCTTCTTCTTCTTCTTCTTCTTCTTCTTCTCCTAAAGTTGGAGGACAACTTGTTCTATTTGATCTTCTGTTTGTGCATGTCGAGTTGATTGCATTAGTCGAAACAGGGCGGACCACGTGAAGGTTGCAATCTCCCCCCCCTCGCCATTCTACCACGGCTGATCTATCTCTCCCTCTTAACCCCATTCTCCTGCCTTCTCCCCATAACCCCTGACACCCGCACTAACCTAGAATCTATCTATCTCTGACTTAAAAATATCCATTGATGGCCTCCACAGCCTTCTGTGGCAATGAATTCCACAGATTCACCACCCTAGGTAGACACAAAGTGATGGAGTACCTTAGCAGGTCAGGCAGTATCTCTGTTTAAGAAGGAACTGCAGATGCTGGAAAATCGAAGGCACACAAAAATACTGGAGAAACTCAGCGGGTGCAGCAGCATCTATGGAGCGAAGGAGATAGGCAACGTTTCGGGCAGAAACCCTTCTTCAGACTGGGTGACTTTTGGGTCAGGTAAAGCCCGAAACATCACTCGTCCTTTTTCTCGAGAGATGCTCTCTGGCCCACTGAGTTACTCCAGCACTTTGTGTCTATCGATGACCTTCTGTGGACTGTATCTTTGGTTACAATTCCAGGATTTTGCACTGTTTTGGCTACTTAGTATTAGGGTTATTAATTTATTGTATCTTTGATCATTATTTATTACCCCTGTGTTATTGCTTTTGCTGGACTGCAAAGCTGAAGCAAGTAAGAATTTCATTGTTCCCTTGTCAGTTCATATGACAATTAAATACTCCTGACTCTCTTAATATCACTGAGAAGTAAGATTAATCTGCTTTTCAGAACTCAAGTCAAATCAAAGCACATCACAGCTTTTTCTGAAGTGCAGTCAGTGCTGTAATGTAGGGAGACATAATCAGTTTGCAGATTCAAAGAGCGGCACGGTGGCGCAGCGGTAGAGTTGCTGCCTCACAGCGCCAGAGACCCGGGTTCGATCCTGACAACGGGTGCTGTCTGTACGGAGTTAGTACCTTCTCCTTGTGACCGCGTAGGTTTTCTCCGGGTGCTCTGGTTTCCTCCCACACTCCAAAGACGTGCAGGATCGTAGGTTAATTGGCTTTGGTAAAATTGTACATTGTCCCTAACGTGTGGGATGGTGCTGGTGTACAGGGTGATCGCTGGTCAGGGTCTTGGTGAGACCACACCTGGAGTATTGCGTACAGTTTTGGTCTCCTAATCTGAGGAAAGACATTCTTGCCATAGAGGGAGTACAGAGAAGGTTCACCAGACTGATTCCTGGGATGTCAGGACTTTCATATGAAGAAAGACAAAGGATAGAAAAAGGTGGGTGTATGGAACGAGCTGCTGGAGGAGGTCGTTGAGGCAGGTACTGTTGCAACATTTAGGAAACTATTAGACTGGCACTTGGATAGGGTAGGTTTAGAGGGATATGGTCCAAACACAGACAGCTGGGACTAGTGTGGATGGGACATGTTGGTCAGTATGGGCAAGTTGGGCCGAAGGGTCTATTTCCACATTGTATGATTCTATGACTCTATTTGGACCAATAGACTGGATAGACTCGGCTTGTACTCGCTAGAATTTAGAAGATTGAGGGGGGATCTTATAGAAACTTACAAAATTCTTAAGGGGTTGGACAGGCTAGATGCAGGAAGATTGTTCCCGATGTTGGGGATGTCCAGAACAAGGGGTCACAGTTTAAGGATAAGAGGGAAGTCTTTTAGGACCGAGATGATGAAAACATTTTTCACACAGAGAGTGGTGAATCTCTGGAACTCTCTGCCACAGAAGGTAGTTGAGGCCAGTTCATTGGCTATATTTAAGAGGGAGTTAGATGTGGCCCTTGTGGCTAAAGGGATCAGGGGGTATGGAGAGAATGCAGGTACAGGATACTGAGTTGGATGATCAGCCATGATCATATTGAATGGCGGTGCAGGCTCGAAGGGCCGAATGGCCTACTCCTGCACCTATTGTCTATGTTTCTATGTTTCTATGTCAGCATGGACACGGTGGACTGAAGGGCCTGTTTCCATGCTTTATCCCTCAAGTCCGAAATCAGAAATAGACAAAAAATATTGGAGAAACTCAGCGGGTGAGGCAGCATCTATGGTGAAACGGAGTAGGCAACGTTTCCGGTCGAGACCCTTCCTCAGACTAAACTCAGTGTCACTTATCATCCTGGTGCTATGAATCTATGGGGCCTTAATGAGACCAACGCCTGTTCTAATTAGTCTTCTTACTTAAAAGGGGACAAATTTAAAAAGGTGGGATTGCAGCAAAGATTCACTGGACTGGCTCCAGGGATGATGGGTTAATGAGGAGAGATGGCGTAGACGCGACCTATATTCTTTAGAGTTTGGAAGAAAATCAAATTGAAGCTTCTACGAAAAATTCCTGCCGGGCTCACCAATCTGTTTGCAGGGAGAATGTTGCTGTTTGCCGAGGGGTTTAGAACTCAGGAGAAGATGTACAGGAACTCCCCGACTTATGCAATTGCCGACTTGCGTTAAATCGCACTTAGGAAAACAATTCAGTACTCAGCCACGAGTGCTATCAAGGCGGTTTGTAATTTCCACAATGCCGTACGATCACTCAGGTTTACATTGGAAATTTCAGTCTCAGTTTGGTTTATCATCAGTCACGTGTACCGAGGTACAGTGAAAAGCTTTTGTTGCGTGCTATACCAGTCTGCAGAAAGATCTCTAAACTAAACCAAAGCAGACCTTCTGGAGAAGATGCTCCCACCGTTAGTGAGTTGAGGGAGTTCCAGGAATTAAACAGAGTGATGGTTATGCTCTGATTATGTGTTTACAAGTCAGGATAGTACGCGACTAAGAGAGGAACCTGGAGTTGTGGAGTGTCCCTGTCTACCTGTTGCCCCCTGACCTTCTAGGTGAACCCATAGCCTGTTTCGGCGCTGTATCTCTAAAGGGGGGCAGCGGTCGAGTTGCTGCCTTTCAGCGCCAGAGACCCGGGTTCGATCCTGACTTGGGGTGTTGTGTGCACAGAGTTTGTACGTTCTCCCCGTGATCCCCATGGGTTTTCTCTAGGATCTCTGGTTTCCTCCCAAACCCTAAAGACATGCAGGCTTGTAGATTAATTGGCTTGGTATAAATGTAAATTTGAGATGAGAAAATCATTTTTTACACAGAGAGTGGATAATCTGTGGAATTCTCTGCCACAGAAGGTAGTTGAGGCCAGTTCATTGGCTATATTTAAGAGGGAGTTAGATGTGGCCCTTGTGGCTAAAGGGATCAGGGGGTATGGAGAGAAGGCAGGGATGGGATACTGAGTTGGATGATCAGCCATGATCATATCGAATGGCGGTGCAGACCTGAAGGGCCGAATGGCCTACTCCTGCACCTATTTTCTATGTTTCTATGTCCCTGGAGTGTGTCGGGTAATGTTGATGTGCGGGGATTGCTGGTCGGCATGGACTCGGTGGGCCGAAGGGCCTGTTTCTGCAATGTATCTCTAAAGTAAACTAAAGCAATTTGGGGAAAATAAAATAAAATACGAGAGGAAGATCAGCCATGATCTTGATTAATAGAGGGATAGGCTCGAGGGGCCAAATGGCCTATTTTTCTCCCCCAATTTCCAATGTTTCTTCCAGAACCCTTTCTTGTCAGGAGATGGAAGAAGCTCCAACCTATACAATTGGATCCTTATTGATCGTTTATGAATTTCGTTTTTTATGAGGCTGACAATAGTTTTACAACTAATAAATGAAAATGTGAGCATCAACAGCATGATTAAATTGCTGCACTAACATTTAAAAGCCTGAACTATTGATCTGGAGACACACATACAAATCCTATCATAGCAGCAGGGGAATTTAAAATGAATTAGTTAAAATAATCTGAAATTAATAAACACTTGTTCATCTTGGCCATGAGTCTACAAGGTAGTTGGGCTTAAAATTCACCCACACAAGACTGGAGATAATGGTGTAGTGAGGTTCAAATTCATATTTAAATGCCAATCAACACAAATTAAAGCAATTTTAGATGTTTATGGGTGTCTTAATGCTGGTTTGTTCTCCCATGAGATCATTTCTAGACAAGATTGTCGTTTCATTTAGTTTGGTTTAGTTTAGTTTAGTTTAGAGGTACAGCATGGAAACAGGCCCTTCGGCCCACCGGGTTCGCACCGACCATCAATCCCCGCACACTAACACTATCTACGGGACAATTTACATTTATAACAAGTCAATTAACCTACAAACCTGTTTAAGAAGGAACTGCAGATGCTGGAAAATCGAAGGTAGACAAAAGTGCTGGAGAAACTCAGCGGGTGCAGCAGCATCTATGGAGCGAAGGAAATAGGCAACGTTTCGGGCCGAAACCCTTCTTCAGACTGATGGGGGGTGGGGGATGGGGAGGGGGGGGGGGGGTGATGGGGAGAAGAAAGGAAAAAAGAGGAGGAGGAGCCCGAGGGCTGAGGGATGGGAGGAGACAGCAAGGGCTAACAAAATTGGGAGAATTCGATGTTCATGCCCGCAGGATGCAGACTCCTCAAGCGGAATATGAGGTGCTGTTCCTCCAATTTCCGGTGTTGCTCACTCTGGCCATGGAGGAGACCCAGGACAGAGAGGTCGGATACGGAGTGGGAGGGGGAGTTGAAGTGCTGAGCCACCGGGAGGTCAGGTTGGTTATTGCAGACCGAGCGGAGGTGTTCGGCGAAACGATCGCCAAGCCTCCGCTTGGTCTCACCGATGCAGATCAGCTGACATCTAGAGCAGCGGATGCAGTAGATGAGGTTGGAGGAGATGCAGGTGAACCTCTGTCGCATTCTGGAATGACTGCTTGGGTCCTTGAATGGAGTCGAGGGGGGAGGTAAAGGGACAAGTGTTGCATCTCTTGCGGTTGTAAGGGAAAGTGCCCGGGGAGGGGGTGGTACGGGAGGGAAGGGAAGAATTGACAAGGGAGTTGTGGAGGGAGCGGTCTTTGCGGAAGGCAGACATGGGGGGAGATGGGAAGATGTGGCGAGTGGTGGGGTCACGTTGGAGGTGGCGAAACTGACGGAGGATTATGTGTTGTATTTGCCGGCTGGTGGGGTGAAAGGTGAGGACTAGGGGGACTCTGCCCTTGTTGCGAGTGGGGGGATGAGGAGAGAGAGCAGTGTTGCGGGGTATAGAAGAGACCCTGGTGCAAGCCTCATCTGTGGTGGAGGAGGGGAACCCCCGTTCCCTGAAGAATGAGGACATTTCCGATGCCCTGGTGTGGAACGCCTCATCCTGGGAGCAGATGCGGCGTAGGCGGAGGAATTGGGGGTAGGGGATGGAGTCCTTACAGGAAGCAGGGTGGGAAGAAGTGTAGTCCAGATAGCCATGGGAGTCAGTAGGTTTATCGTGGATGTCGGTCAGAAGTCTATCGCCTGCGATGGAGATAGTGAGGTCAAGGAATGGTAGGGAAGTGTCGGAAATGGTCCAGGTGTATTTGAGTGCCGGATGGAAGTTAGTGGTGAAGTGGATGAAGTCAGTGAGTTGTGTGTGGGTGCAGGAGGTGGCCCCAAAGCAGTCTTCGATGCAAACCTGTACGTCTTTGTAAAACAAAAAGTGCTGGAGCAACACAACGGGTCAGGATGCATCTGTGGAAGGTACTTCAGACTGATTCACGATCCCATCCTTAAGCGTCGACCACCCATTCCCTCCACAGATTATTAGTATTACTTTTTTTTTTAATTTTTATTTATTAGAAGTAGTGTACATTACAATGATATAAGCCAAAAATAACATAATATATTTCTTGTACCGCTTCATATTTTAAACTTTAAAAAGAAGAAAAGTAAAGAGAGTTAGATAGGATAGAAGGGTTTCGGCCCGAAACGTCGCCTATTTCCTTCGCTCCATAGATGCTGCTGCACCCGCTGAGTTTCTCCAGCATTTTTGTGTACAGGGTACCTTAGATAGGATAGTAAGTGTGTGAAAGAGTGATCAAGAGAGACCCTTAGAAACGAAAAACTTGGGCTCCATTCATTAACTATCTGAAGGGATAGATTGGCACAGCACGAGGACCCAGCTGAAACTTGAACTCAGGAACAGATGAAAAGCTATACTTTATAACCTACAAACCTATCTCCATTGATGTATTACAGGTAACCCATTCCACCTCCCTTGTTTTTCTGTTGTGTTTTTTTGTTTTTTTTAGGCTTTCTTTTTTATTTGTAACTTTCTACCCTCTCTTTTTCTCGCTTTCTATAAAAAATAAAAATACTAGAAGTAGAAGTAATTGATAATGGAAAATTTTAATAATGTATGACTGATGTATATGAAAAGTTTTTTTTTTACTATAATATGTAACTACATTTTATAATATGTCTGCTTCTAATAAATAAATTAAAAAAAAAAAAAAAAAAAAAAAGAAACGAAAAACTCGAAAAAGAGTTAAGAAGCAAGCCAAAGAAAAAGAGTTAAGAAGATATATTAAAAGTTAAACAAAAAGATAAAAGGGATATACCAACCGTATTTTTACTCACCCCTCACCAGATCCTGAAACTATTTAATTTCAGAATTATGTTGCACCTTATACTTGTAGTAAGTCGATAAATGGAGACCAAATATTTTGGAAATGGTCTGGTTTGCCTGCTAGAAGGAATCTCGTATCTTCCAGGTGTAACATAACCCTAACCCTAACCCTCCACAGATTATGTCTGACCCACTGAATGAGTTTAGTTTATTGTCACGTATAGGTGCAGTGGAAAGATTTTTTCGTTACCTGCTATCCAGTCAGCGGAAAGACTATACATGATTATAGATTATACACGTTGGGAGGTTATGTTGCAATTGTATAAGTTGTCGGTGAGGCAGCATTTAGAGTATATGGTGTTCAGTTTTGGGCACCATGTTATAGGAAAGATGCTCATCAGTTCATAGCTTCCGGGAGAAAAATTAGGCCATTCGGCCCATCAAGTCTTATAGAAGTCTTATAGGGGGATCTTGTAGCAACTTACAACATTCTTAAGGGGTTGGACAGGCTAGATGCAGGAAGATTGCTCCCGATGTTGGGGAAGTCCAGAACAAGGGGTCACAGTTTAAGGATAAGGGGGAAATCTTTTAGGACCGAGATGAGGAAAAACATTTTTCACACAGAGAGTGGTGAATCTCTGGAACTCTCTGCCACAGAAGGTAGTTGAGGCCACAGTTCATTGGCTATATTTAAGAGGGAGTTAGATGTGACCCTTGTGGCTAAAGGGATCAGAGGGTATGGAGAGAAGGCAGGTACAGGATACTGAGTTGGATGATCAGTCATGATCATATTGAATGGCGGTGCAGGCTCGAAGGGCCGAATGGCCTACTCCTGCACCTAGTTTCTATGTTTCTATGTTTCTAAGTCTACTACACCATTCAATCATGGCTGATCTATCTTTCCCTCTCAGCCCCATTCTCCTGCCTTCTCCCCATAGACCCTGACACCCGTACTAATCAAGGATACGTTAATCTCTGCGTTAAAAATCTCCATTGACTCGGCCTCCACAGCCGTCTGTGGCAATGAATTCCACAGATTCACCGCCCTCTGTTGTCAAGCTGGAAAGGGTGCAGAGATGATTTGCACGCATATTGCCAGGATTGAAGGGTGTGAGCTGCAGGGAGGGGTTGAGCAGGCTCGGACTGCAGGAGAATGAGGGGCGATCTTAGAGAGGTGTACAACATCTTTCCCAGTGCATTGAAGTGAATTGACTGGAATACTTTATTGCTACAGGTGACAAGTCACAGTGAAATATTTTGCCGGCATCACCAAGTGATCCAGAGGACATAGGTTCAAGGTGAGGAGGGGGTGGGGGGGGGGGGGGGGGGGGGCAAAGATTTAATAGGAACTTGAGGGGTAACTTTTTTACACAAAGGGATGTGGGAGGAAACCGGAGCACCCAGAGGAAACCCACACAGTCACAGGGAGAACGTGCAAACTCCACACAGACAGCACCTGAGGTCAGTATCGTACTCGGGTCTTTGGTGCTGCAAGGCAGAGGGTGTGTAGAGTATTTTCCCTTGCCAGTTAGAAGGGGAAGCAAGCTGAGATGGGAGTTAATTGTGAACTAACTTTTCATTGGCGGAGTTATGAATAATTTAGATGCTCGGCAGTGTTTACACCTGTTATTCACAGCGCCAGCTGACTGCATGAGTCAGCGTAACTATTTGGATCTGAACCCTGTGGGAACCTGAAACGTAAACACACCCGACGTACCCTGGGAAACAATTATTTCTTCAATTTAGTGCATTGATGTGGCCATCGTCAGTGAAGCCACATTCTCCTCCTGCCCATAATCTGAGTGCTATTCAGAGAGTTCTTAGGAGTCATATACCTTGTAATAGCCCTGTCTCACTGTACGAGTTCATTCATAGAAACATAGACAATAGGTGCAGGAGTAGGCCATTCGGCCCTTCGAGCCTGCACCGCCATTCAATATGATCATGGCTGATCATCCAACTCAATATCCCATCCCTGCCTTCTCTCCATACCCCCTGATCCCTTTAGCCACAAGGGCCACATCTAACCCCCTCTTAAATCTAGCCAATGATCTGGCCTCAACTACCTTCTGTGGCAGAGAATTCCACAGATTCACCATTCTCTGTGTGAAAAATGTTTTCCTCATCTCGGTCCTAAAAGACTTCCCTCTTATCCTTAAACTGTGATAATTTAAGGAAGCCAATTAATGTACAAACCTGTATGTCTGTGGAGTGTGGGAGGAAACCAGAGCACCCGGAGAAAACCCTCGTGGTCGCAGGGAGAACGTACAAAACTCTGTAAAGGATGGCACCCGTAGTCAGGATCGAACCCGGGTCTCTGGCGCTGCAAGGCAGCAACTCTACCGCTGCGCCACAGTGCTGCCTCCAAATTCCTAGAGGATATCAGCGAACCCAATTAATTTTTATAGCAAACTAGTAATTCACGACTAGACCCTTAGTGCTTTTCCAGTTTTTAATTCTAGATTTATTTAATTACCTGAATTTAAATTCCCTCGTTGCCACAGTGGAACTTAAACACTGCCAATCTCTTCATGGGCTCCTGGTGGTGGAGTGGACGGTGAAGAAAGGTTTCCAAGGTTACAATGGGATCTGAACGATCTGACAAAGTCAACCAAGGCATGATAGATGGAGAAACAAGGAACTGCAAGTGCTGGTTCACATAGAAGGACGCAAAATGCTGGAGTAACTCAGCGAGTCAGGCAGCGGTGTGCAGAATATGGATCGGTGATGTTTCGTAGAGATCTTAAAGAGGTGTACAAGATCATGAGAGGAATAGATCGGGTAGACGCACAGAGTCTCTTGCCCAGTGTAGGGGAATTGAGAATCAGAGGACATGCGTTTAAGGTGAGGGGGAAAGATGGTGGTGGGGCGTGTGGAACAAGCTGCTGGAGGAGGTAGTTTTGAGGCAGGTACTATCGCAATGTTTAAGAGACATTTAACAGGTACATGGATTGGAAAGGTTTAGAGGGATATGGGCCAAACGCAGGCAGGTGGGATAGAAACATAGAAACATAGAAACTAGGTGCAGGAGTAGGCCATTCGGCCCTTCGAGCCTGCACCGCCATTCAATATGATCATGGCTGATCATCCAACTCAGTATCCCATACCTGCCTTCTCTCCATACCCCCTGATCCCTTTAGCCACAAGGGGCACATCTAACTCCCTCCTAAATATAGCCAATGAACTGGCCTCAACTACCTTCTGTGGCAGAGAGTTCCAGAGATTCACCACTCTCTGCGTGAAAAATGTTCTTCTCATCTCGGTTCTAAAGGATTTACCCTCTATCCTTATGCTGTGACCCCTTGTCCTGGACTTCCCCAACATCGGGAACAATCTTCCCAACATCGGGAACAATCTGAGTGAACATGGGGCATGTTGATGGACGTGGGCAAGTTGGGCCAAAGGGTCTGTTCCCACACTGCATGAGTCTATGACTCTATGACAGTCTACACTGTGTCTCATTAAGATCCATCGGGTCACTTCTCAGTGTTCTCCCTCCTCTATGAGAGCCCTTGTTGGAATAGTCTAACCTGGTGTCATGCATAGAAATTGTTTTTACCAGTGTTTCTATGTCCACTTTTAGTGGTTAGGTTTAGGTTTCTTATTGTCATGTGTACTGAGGTACAGTGAAAAGCTTTGCTTTGCATGCTCCTCAATCGGGTGCTTGTCTGTACGGAGTTTGTATGTTCTCCCCGTGACCTGCGCGAGTATTCTCCAGGAACGCGGGTTTCCTCCCACACTCCAAAGACGTACAAGTATCTAGATTAACTGGCTTGCTGTCTGTGTAAATTGTCCCTCGTGTGTGTGGGATAGTGTTGGTGTGCGGGGACCGCTGGTCGGTGCGGGCTCGGTGGGCCGAAGGGCCTGTTTCCGGGCTGTATCTCTGAACTAAATCAGATAATACCACACATAAATACAATCAAGCCAAACCCAACTACAGTAGGTTGGGAAAGGTACAGAGTGCAGAATATGGTTCCCAGCTGTGTAGCAAAACAGTATCTGAGACAAAGTCCAATGTCCACGATGGGGTAGAGGTGAGTGGGAAGGAACTGGTTTATACCGAAGACAGATGTAAAATGCTGGAGTAAATCAGTGGGTCAGGCAGCACCTCTGGAGACAAAGGGTAGGTGATGTCTCAGGTGGGAACCCTTCTGGGATGTCAGGACTTTCATATGAAGAAAGACTGGATAGACTCGGCTTGTACTCGCTAGAATTTAGAAGATTGAGGGGGGATCTTATAGAAACTTACAAAATTCTTAAGAGGTTGGACAGGCTAGATGCAGGAAGATTGTTCCCGATGTTGGGGAAGTCCAGGACAAGGGGTCACAGTTTAAGGATAAGGGGGAAATCTTTTAGGACCGAGATGAGAAAAACATTTTTCACACAGAGAGTGGTGAATCTGTGGAATTCTCTGCCACAGAAGGTAGTTGAGGCCAGTTCATTGGCTATATTTAAGAGGGAGTTAGATGTAAAGGGATCAGGGGGTATGGAGAGAAGGCAGGTACAGGATACTGAGTTGGATTATCAGCCATGATCATATTGAATGGCGGTGCAGGCTCGAAGGGCCGAATGGCCTACTCCTGCACCTATTGTCTATGTTTCTATGTTTCATCAGGCAGTAATCGGGCAGTAGTCTAGCTTGTGGACGGGCCGCTCAGAATCCCGATAACAGAGGGGAAGAAACTGTTCCTGCGCACGTTCAACTCCTGAGCCTTCTGCCTGACGAGGAGAATGGTCTGTGTGACCTTCCATTCAACAATGCGCTGTCCTTTGAGGAGGACAGAAGGGAGTGGGAGT
>NC_045971.1:3456133-3461133 GCF_010909765.2 Amblyraja radiata | reverse complement strand
TCTAAAATCTACAGGCTGCGAGGAGAAGATTGATCAGCAAACCGAGCTAGATCGTTGAGTAACAGGACCAGTAGAGACGGCACGCCATTAGCTAAGTCTGACCATACATGATATCCGTTCTGCCTGTGATTACCAATACCACTTTATAGATTTGGTGCCGACTTACACTTGTTTCAGCAAAGGCTCGATACAGTGATCTCCCATCCTTCCTACTCCACTGAATCACTTCCCTGAAGCTCCTCTCCTGAGAGTGCTGGCTCGTGGATCTGTGCATCAGATTCCCGCATCCCAATCTTTCCATCCGGGTGTCGGGGGTTGTGGGGAGAAGGCAGGAGAATGTGGTGGAGAGGGAATGCTTGATCAGTCATGATTGAATGGCGGAGTAGACTTGATGGGCTGAATGGCCTAATTGTTCCAGAACAAGGGGTCACAGTTTAAGGATAAGGGGGAAATCTTTTACGACCGAGATGAGAAAAACATTTTTCACACAGAGAGTGGAGAATCTGTGGAATTCTCATCCAACTCAGTATCCTGTACCTGCCTTCTCTCCATACCCACTGATCCCTTTAGCCACAAGGGCCACATCTAACTCCCTCTTAAATATAGCCAATGAACTGGCCTCAACTACCTTCTGTGGCAGAGAATTCCAGAGATTCACCACTCTCTGTGTGAAAAATGTTTTCCTCATCTCGGTCCTAAAAGATTTCCCCCTTCTCCTTAAACTGTGACCCCTTGTTCTGGACTTCCCCAACATCGGGAACAATTTTACTTCGGAGTCACGTGAGTGACTACGTGAAGAACCCGCTCAGTGCGCAGGCGCGGCATTACGCCAGCAGTGCAACAGCGGCTGCCACGGGAGTTAGGCTGTCCCGTTACAGCATGAACCGGACCGTCAGGTGAGTACCCTGAGGTCGGGTTTTCTTTTACAAGTGAGCCTTTTTCTGCTTGTGTTTTTTACAGGCAGAGAAAAAGGCTCTGGAACAAAACTGTCCCCCGTTTTCCCGTTGGGGAGGGGGGCAGCAACAGGCGGTAGGAGCGTTACCCGGTGTTCCGTAATTCCCCGACACCGTGCCGAGGCCAGTCCGCCAGTACCTGAAGCAGTGGGCTGGACGCATAGCCACTCGAGAGGCATCCGGCAGGTGTTCCCGATGTCGGACGGGACGTCTCTCCACCCGCACGGGGGGAGAGAGAGCCGCCTGAGCCGCTGGAGCGGCTCACGGAGCAGGTGCCTGCGAGACGCGCTGCTTGAGGGGCGCTCTCGCTACTACAAGGCACAAAAGCTCCAGAAGAACCTGTCCCCCGCTCGACTCCAGCGGAGGAGCGTTCCATTGCAAGGGTGGCAGCAACAGGCGGTAGGAACAATTACCGGGCGCCCCGCTATCCCCATCACCGCGCCGAGCCCAGTCCCGCTAGTGCCTGAACTGCGGGCTGGATGTCTAGCCATCCGAACAGGCATCCGGCCGGTGGCGTCCGATTCGTCGGACGGGGACATGTCTCCACCTAAATGGAGGAGAGACAGCCGCCTGAGCTGCATCCAACAGCAATTGGAGCAGCTCCAGCGAGATGCGCAGAAAGAGCGCTCTCGCGGAGGGAGGTCAGGCACCCCCTCCACAGTGCTTCATGCACTGCCCTCTGCTCCCTCATTACTGGAGGCTAGCATTGGTGACCAGGGCTGGGATGGTCTGGAACAGGGGCAGGCGGACGAATTCAGGAGTATGCCAGGGGTGCAGGAACATGAAGAGCTGTTGGGTGTGATGGACCGCTTGTAGCAACCCCACGGGCTGGAGCACCGCTGGAACCAAGAATGGCGGCCAGCATCAACCATTACTGGAAAAGGTGCTCGCTGAGGTGCTGAAACAACACAGCACCAGAAAACGGTGAGGCCCTCAAAGTAAAAAGTGTCAACAGCCAAATCTGGGGGCATGTGGGTCACACATCCAGACCCAAAAACTCAAGCTACAGCGGATCCTAAGGCTCCTGACGTCAGCCATCACAGCCTTTGCTCGTTCCGTGGAGAGCACGGAGATGGATACCTGCCAGCAGTATGTGCTGGCATTAATGTGTACCACACAATTTGAGATCAACAATCTCCGGAGGGAAACATAAGACCTGCCCTCAATCCCAAATTTGCTGGCTTGTGTAAAGCCCCAGCTGCGGAGACGGACGCGCTGCTATTTGGGAAAGATTTCAATAAAAAACTGAAGGAGATGCAGGAAGCATCAAAAACCTTCGGCCTAATGAGGGCAGGCCCCGGGAGGAGCAAACCAAGACCTCCGATACCCAAGCGGCAGCACCCCACGGCATCCACCAGTCGACGTCCGCAATATGGGACTGGTGAACGCTTGGGGTCAGCACATTATCCCCAAAGATCTTTCAGATCAGGGCCCGCAGCGGACCCCCTGGAAAATGCGCCTCCCCCCAACATCGCCAGCACGTCAGAACAAAATCTTCAGGAAAATGAAGAAACAGAATCGCCAATAACCATGGAGGTAGGTGGGTCTGGTCCCTACCAGCATATAGAGAATAAGGGTGCTTTATTAACAGGGGGGAGATTACACTTGTTTAAAGAAGCATGGGGTATGGTCACGAGTGACAAGTATATACTCAACAACATTACAGGATATAAAATACAATTCATGTCAGAAAAAACGCCGCCAGTTCAACAATGGCCCCAAAGGGTATTTCTCCCTCCGTCAAAAAGAAACGTGAGGGACAAGCTGAACTGGTGAGACTTATCACAAAGGGGGTCATCGAAAAGACCAAACATGAACCTTTGGAATTTGTATCGAATATATTCACTAAAACCAAAAAAGATGGTGTCTGTCGCATCATCATTGACTTAACATCACTAAACAAATTTGTTAAGTATATACATTTCAAAATGGAGACATATGTTACTGCCAAACAACTGAATTCCAAAGGACACTTCATGGCAAGCATTTATCTTAAAGATGCTTACTATCTAGTACCCATATACAAGGATCATCGCAGATACCTAAAATTTATCTGGATGGTACAAAGCATTGCCCTATGGGCGAACTTCAGCCCAAGATTATTCACCAAAATATTGAACCCAGCCATAGCAATACTAAGAAAACAAAAACATATTGTCATGGCATATCTGGATGATATTCTCATAGTAGGGAAAACGATAGAATTGGCTGTGGCAGCAGTATCAGCTACAAAACAGCTCCTCGAAACTCTGGGGTTCGTCCTACATCCAGATAAATCTAAGTTGAAGCCATCCACTATCATGGACTACCTGGGCTTCACAATTAACTCAGTCCATATGACTGTTACCTTGCCAAAGGCAAAAATGGTTGAATTAGCACAATCATGCAACAAATTAATGGTCAACGAGCGACCAACTATTCGACAAGTAGCAAGAGTAATTGGGGAAATGGTAGCAGCATTTCCGGCTACACAATTCGGACCTTTGCACTATCAAAAAATTTACAGAGAGCAAAGGTACGGGCAATAAAACGACATACAGGTCACTATGATCGTGTCATGAACTTACCCACTGAAGCAATATCAGAGCTACAGTGGTGGGCAGAAAACGTTTGGCATAGTTTCAGCCCTATCTTTATCACTAACCCTACTTTAGTTATTCAAACAGATGCCAGTGCTCAAGGCTGGGGAGCGACTAACTCCATATCCAGCACAAGTGGTAGATGGACTAAACTAGAGTCATCATTACTACTTACACTGGGCATTAACTATCTAGAGATGTTGGGTGCCTTTTATGGTTTAAAAGCATATTTATCTAATATGCAGCACTTGCATTTTCGGTTACAAATTGATAAATACTACGGTGATGGCTTATATTAACCATATGGGTGGCATAAAATCATTATCATGCGACAAATTGGTCAACATGATTTGGCAATGGTATGTCGAAAGACATATTTGGCTATCAGCTACTTACCTACCAGGTAAGCTAAACACCCATGCCATGAGAAAATTAAACGCCTGGGTTGCAAGTTTGAACAGACCTCACCTGGAACTGGGATTGTCCAAACAAACCATCACCACCATGTCGGCATCCCTTCGAACATCCACCAAGAGGCAGTATTTAACCAGCATCAAAAAAGGGAGAAGTACTGCCAGGAAACAGGGACAACATACGCAACAGCTACAGCCACCAACATACTGGAGTTCCTGGCCATCTACACCACGATGTAGGGATCAGCTACAGTGCCATCAACACAGCGCAGAGTGCTCTTTCTGCTTATCTCAAACCAGCGGCAGGAGAACAGGCGATGGGATCCCATCCACTGGTGGTAAAACTGATGAAGGGCATTTACAATATCAAGCCCTAAGCCCAGGTATACCCATATTTGGGATATCAGTGTGGTCCTGACATATCTCAGGGAATGGCCACCAGCCAGATCCCCCGGCCTCGAGCAAGCTACACTAAAGACGCTCATGTTGATGGCACTTGTATCCGCTCAGAGGGTCCAGTCACTACACCTATTGCGACTGGACAACATGATCACAGCTCCAGACCAGATCTGTCGTTATCCAGCGACTGGTCAAACAGAGCACACCAGGAACACCTAATCCAGTCGTGGCTTACCCACCAGAACCACGGTTATGTGCCATGACCCACCTACTATCCTATATAGACACAACCAGAATATTCGAGGGAGATGAAAAGCCTTGTGGGTCAGTCACAAAAACCTTATGGTGGGGTACGAGCCAAACCATTGCGAGATGGCTCAAGCAGGTGCTAGAAACTGCTGGGATAAACACTAACATGTACAAATTTTATTCCACCAGGGCAGCATCCATGTCGACGGCTAAAGAATGGACATGCCTATAGACCACATCCTGGCTACAGCAGGATGGTGGGAAGGGAAAAGACCGTTCAGAAATTTTATAATAAGCCGTTGGCAAAACCTGGTTTATTTGCAGTAAAGATTTACGAACTGCAAATATTTAATTTAAGCCCAGGGGAGCAACTTAATTCTTTGTTGTTATTGTTTAAAAAATACCAT
>NC_045971.1:3381133-3448633 GCF_010909765.2 Amblyraja radiata | reverse complement strand
CCTTCTCCCCATATCCCTTGCCTCCACTAGCCCCTAGAGCTCTATCTAACTCTCTCTTAAATCCATCCAGTGACTTGGCCTCCACTGCCCTCTGTGGCAGGGAATTCCATAAATTCGCAACTCTCTGGGTGAAAAAGTTTTTTCTTGCCTCGGTCTTAAATTACCTCCCCTTTATTCTAAGACTGTGGCCCCTGGTTCTGGACTCGCCCAACATTGGGAACATATTTCCTGCATCTAGCTTGTCCAGTCCTTTTATAATTTTATATGTTTATATAAGATAAATGAATATGTTCTATATCTTGTGTAGGAAGGAACTGCAGATGTGGGTTTAAGCCGAAGATAGACACAAAAAGCTGGAGTAACTCAACGGGACAGGCAGCATCTCTGGAGAGAAGGAGTGAGTGACGTTTTGGGTCGAGACCCTTCTTCAGTCTGAAGACTCGACCCGAATCGTCACCCATTCCTTCTCTCCAGATGTGCTGCCTGTCCCATTGAGTTACTCCAGCTTTTTGTTCTACATCTTTCTATACTCAATACTCTGACTGAAGTTAAGGAAAGACAGGAGTTTGGGGGATGGAGAAGTTCCGGGCGGGTTGGACGGATTGAATCGGGGAAGGTGGATCTCGTGCAATGAAGCATCTCTGCCTTCAAGTTCAAGTTCAAGTTCAAGTGAGTTTATTGTCATGTGTCCCTGTATAGGACAATGAAATTCTTGCTTTGCTTCAGCACACAGAACATAGTAGGCATTTACTACAAAACAGATCAGTGTGTCCATATACCATGATATAAATATATACACACATGGATAAATAAACTGATAAAGTGCAAATAACAGAAAATGTGTTACAAGACTGCCTTCCAGTTATGCCCCTGTCCCACTTAGGAAACCTGAACGGAAACCTCTGGAGACTTTGTGCCCCACCCAAGGTTTCCGTGCGGTTCCCGGAGGTTCCCGGAGGTTTTTGTCAGTCTCCCTACCTGCTTCCACTACCTGCAACCTCCGGCAACCACCTGCAACCTCCGGGGGAACCGCACGGAAACCTTGGGTGGGGCGCAAAGTCTCCAGAGGTTTCCGTTCAGGTTTCCTAAGTGGGACAGGGGCATAACTGATTAATATATGGTCTTCTCCACACAATTGGAGATGCGATGGCCCCAGTGTCACGGTACCAGCTGTGCCAGGCATGAACAGCGCAGGCAGTGAGAACAAAGCACCAGGCAGCATCCACAGGCTTGACATCTCACTCTGAGGTTCGTACAATGTGTTTACTGGATGTCTGAATGCTAGTGATTAATTAACTAAGAAAGCAACCGATGCCGGCAGAGAAACATCTCGCTGCCAGTCACCGATACACTAATGGCCTCCCGAGATATCGCAAGCCCTTTGAGCAAAAACGCAAGGCAATGCATCAACGTCTCGTCCCACCCCATCTGACTAATTCTTCCCAACAGCCAAATTAGTATCTTATATAAAGTGACAATAATGCTGTTGAGACATCGCCATCACAGATGAGGTCACCGGGTGGCGCCAACGAGTGTGGCAGCCTCGCCAGCAACAGTCCGCCCTTTCACCCTTTCTGCTATTTTTAGTGTGTCTAAAAGTATGTTTTTAAAGGTTTCTTAGTCTTTTTTTAAGTGGGGGTGGGGGGAGGGGAATAGGGGGAACCGTTTCCCAGTCACTTCCTGGTCAAATGCGCCTTTCCTCCGAGTCGCATCTTAGAAACATAGAAACATAGAAAGTAGGTGCAGGAGTAGGCCATTCGGCCCTTCGAGCCTGCACCGCCATTCGATATGATCATGGCTGATCATCCAACTCAGTATCCCATCCCTGCCTTCTCTCCATACCCCCTGATCCCTTTAGCCACAAGGGCCACATCTAACTCCCTCTTAAATATAGCCAATGAACTGTGTGGCCTCAACTACCTTCTGTGGCAGAGAATTCCAGAGATTCACCACTCACTGTGTGTGAAAAAAAATGTTTTTCTCATCTCGGTCCTAAAAGATTTCCCCCTTATCCTTAAACTGTGACCCCTTTGTTCTGGACTTCCCCAACATCGGGAACAATCTTCCTGCATCTAGCCTGTCCAACCCCTCAAAGTAAACTGAGATAAACTAAACCACCCCAATGTCTCTTAAAAGTCTCTCTCTCTCCACCACCATCCCCGGCAACTCGTTCCAGGCACCCACCATCTTCTGTCCAAAAATCCTTGCCCGCACAGAATCTCCTTTCAACTTTGACCCTCTCATCTTAAAGCTGTGCCCTCCAGTATTCGACTCAGGTGAATCTCTATGACAAGCCAGGTGAGTGTTTGACGACACTGGGCCTGTACTCGCTGGAGTTTAGAAGGATGAGGGGAGAACCTCATAGAAACTTACCTAATAGTGAAAGGCCTGGATAGAGTGGATGTGGAGAGGATGTTTCCACTAGTGGGAGAGTCTAGGACCAGAGGGCGCAGCCTCTGAATAAAAGGACGTACCTTTAGGCAGAAGATGAGGAAAAATTTCTTTAGTCAGAGGGTGGTGAGTCTGTGGAATTCTTTGCCACAGTCAGCGGTGGAGGCCAAGTCATTGGGTACTTTTAAGGCAGAAATTGACAGATTCTTGATTAGTACGGGTGTCAGGGGTTACGGGGAGAAGGCAGTAGAATGGGGTTGAGAGGAAAAAATAGATCAGCCATGATTGAATGGCGGAGTAGACTTGATGGGCCGAATGGCCTAATTCTGCTCCTATCACATGAACTTACGAACTGAAAAAGGAGACGTGGGGGAGCACAGTGGCACAGTTGGTAGTGCTGTCTGTGAGGAGTTTGCACGTTCTGCCTATGACCAGGTGGGTTTTCTCCGGGAGCTCTGGTTTCCTCCCACACTCCCAATGACGTACAGGTTTGTAGATTACGTCTGAAGAAGGGTTTCGGCCCGAAACGTCGCCTATTTCCTTCGCTCCATAGATGCTGCTGCACCCGCTGAGTTTCCCCAGCAATTTTGTGTACCTCAGGTTTGTAGATTAGTTGGGTTTGGGAAAAAATTGTAAATTGGCCCAGGTGAGTGTGGGCCAGTTCTAGTGTAGAGTCGGCGCGGACTCGGTGGGCCGAGTAGCCTGTTCCCGTGCTGTTTCTCCAATGCCTAAAGTCCAAATGTCTTTATAAACGAGACGGTGGCTGAACAGGCTTGAAATTGCTATGCGGTTTAGGAACACTGGCCAGAGACATCCTATTAAATTAATCCTGCGCTATAAACTACTGAAGGAAGAGACAGTCCCTTGTGGCGGGCTCATGGTGCAGGGTAATTGAGTCATTCTGTTGGAGAATTATGGACTGTTCGAGCTTTGAATTCACAGTGCAGGGAAGGATCTGAACTTTTGAGATTAGATTGCTACTCTCTGTGTTGGTCAGATAACACCAGGGCCTCCGCAGAGATAGTGCCAGCTTCTGGATAAATGCTGGATGACTTGGTGGCTGCCCTCTGCGTGACTCTGCTGCTAATGTGGCAAGATTACTTCAACAGAGCTTCAGGCACGCCGCACTCAGCGGGCAATCTTCCCCCAAAGAAACATTTGTAGGGCTCGATAACAAACGGTGGGTACGAATTAATCCGTACCAACCCGTATTCTTATGGTGTGATGGTGAGCAGTAGTCTTGATGGTGAGGTGCCTTAGTACAAAGCTCACACCTCTAATTAGTGGTACGCAAAAATGCTGGAGAAACTCAGCGGGTGCAGCAGCAGCTATGGAGCGAAGGAAATAGGCGACGTTTCGGGCCGAAACCCTTCTTCAGACTGATGTGGGGTGGCGGGGAGAAGAAAGGAAAAAGGAGGAGGAGGAGCCCGCAGGCGGGCATGAACATTGAATTCTCCCAATTCTGTTAGCCCTTGCTGTCTCCTCCCCTTCCTCAGACTTCGGGCTCCTCCTCCTCCTTTTTCCTTTCTTCTCCCCGCCCCCCCCCCATCAGTCTGAAGAAGGGTTTCGACCCGAAACGTTGCCTATTTCCTTCGCTCCATAGATGCTGCTGCACCCGCTGAGTTTCTCCAGCATTTTTGTGTACCTTCGATTTTCCAGCATCTGCACAGTTCCTTCTTAAACACCTCTAATTAGTGTTGGCCGTGTCTTGCTTTATACAGCCAGCATTATACATCATTCATTAGGTGCCTAGCGCTTTAAGGCAGCAAGGTGGTGCAATGGTAGAGTTGCTGCCTCACAGCGCCAGAGACCCCGGGTTCGATCCTGACTACGGGCGCTGCCTGTACGGAGTTTGCACGTTCTCCCCGTGACCTGCGTGGGTTTTCTCCCGGATCTCCAAAGACGTACAGGTCTGTAGGTTAATTGGCTTGGCATAATTGTAAATTGTCCCTAGTGTGTGTAGGATAGTGTTAGTGTGCGGGGATCGCTGGTCGGCATGGACTCTGTATTTCCTCACTGTATCTCTAAACTAAACTAACCTAACAGCATGCTGATGTATGAAGGGCAGCAGGGAGCGAGAGCAGGTCACAGAGTGATCGAGTGCTCAGACAGGTCAAAGCCTAGTCAGCCGTGGGCCCTTCCTAGTCATTAGCCTAGTGGTCATAGTTTATTGTCACGTGTACCAAGGTTCAGTGAAAAGGTTTTTTTTTTGCGTGCTATCCAGTCAGCGGAAAGACTATAGAGTGCATGTGGGAGAGGAAGTTTCCCCCAGTGGGAGAGTCTCGGACCAGAGGCCACAGCCTCAGAATAAAAGGATGTAACTTCAGGAAGGAGATGAGGAGGAATTTCTTTAGTCGGAGGGTGGTGAATCTGTGGAATTCATCGCCACAGACGGCTGTGGAGGACAAGTCGATTGATATGTTTAAGTCAGAGATTGATAGATTCTTGATTAGTACGGGTGTCAGGGGTTATGGGGAGAAGGCAGGAGAATGGGGTTGAGAGGGAGAGATAGATCAGTCATGATTGAATGGCAGAGTAGACTCGATGGGCCGAATGGCCTAATTCTCCTATCACATGAACATAAGCGTCATGACCCGAAACATCAACCATCCATGTCCTCCAGAGGTGCTGCCTGATCCTCTGAATTACTCCAACACTTTTTTTCTTTTTTTTTTGTAAACCAGCATCTGCAGTTCCTCGTGTCTAATGTTATCAATCAATCAATCAATCAATTGTATTTGTATAGCACATTTAAAAACATCTCCCGTTGACCAAAGTGCTGTACATCAGTGCAGGTACTAATGCGCTACATACAATGGTTCACAGATCTAACAATACATACATAAACTGTTTACAGCGCCCCTCAGAGGGCCTCAAAAACATTAGGGAGTAGAAATAGGTTTTAAGTCTAGACTTAAAGGAGTGGATGGAGGGGCAGTTCTGATGAGGAGCGCGATGCTGTTCCACAGTCTAGGTGCTGCAGCCGCAAAGGCACGGTCACCCCTGAGCTTAAACCTGGACCGCGGGATAGTCAGTAGCCCCAAGTCAGCCGACCTGATGGACCTGGAGGTAGAATGGTTGGTTAGAAGATTTTTGATATAGGTGGGGGCAAGCCCGTTAAGGGCTTTGTATACGAATAAGAGGAGTTTTAAGTTGATTCTGTACCATACTGGAGCCCAGTGGAGGGAGGCCAGGATCGGGGTGATGTGGTCCCTTTCACGGGTGCCCGTCAGTAGTATCGCTGCGGCGTTTTGAACCAATTGCAGGCGGGACAGGGATGATTGGCTGATGCCAGTGTATAGGGAGTTGCGGTGGTCAAAGCGGGAGGAGATGAATGCGTGGATGATCTTTTCCAAGGTCGTCGAATTGGAGGAATGGTTTGATTTTAGCTATCGTGCGAAGCTGAAAGAAACTAGCTTTTACCACAGAGCTGACTTGCTGTCAAACTTTAATGCGGAGTCAACTATCACGCCAAGGTTTTTGACGTGCGGTTTGAGTAAGGAGGTTAGGCTTCCAAGGCTGCCTGTTATCGTTTTGATGGAGTCGGAGGGTTTTGTCCAGTCTATAACTTAGATTACATTATACGTATCAACCCATACTTTAACAGTGTGATAGTGAGCAGTAATCTTGATGGAAAGCCTTAGTGCAAAGCTCCCACCTCTAACTAGTGTTAGCTATGTCTTGCTTTATCCTGCCAGCTTTGTACATCATTCATTTGCTGCTTAGCTTTTTAAGGGACTGTTTGCAGATACATCTTTTGTGCATTGATCATGCAGATTCTAGCGTTGATCTTGAATTTTCATAGAAACATAGAAACATAGAAAATAGGTGCAGGAGTAGGCCATTCGGCCCTTCGAGCCTGCACCGTCATTCAATATGATCATGGCTGATCATCCAACTCAGTATCCCGTACCTGCCTTCTCTCCATACCCCCTGATCCCTTTAGCCACAAGGGCCACATCTAACTCCCTCTTAATTATAGCTAATGAACTGGCCTCAACTACCTTCTGTGGCAGAGAATTCCACAGATTCACCACTCTCTGTGTAAAAAATGTTTTTCTCATCTCGGTCTTAAAAGATTTCCCCCTCATCCTTAAACTGTGACCCCTTGTTCTGGACTTCCCCAACATCGGGAACAATCTTCCTGCATCTAGCCTGTCCAACCCTTAAGAATTTTGTAAGTTTCTATAAGATCCCCCCTCAATCTTCTAAATTCTAGCGAGTACAAGCCGAGTCTATCCAGTCTTTCTTCATATGAAAGTCCTGCCATCCCAGGAATCAGTCTGGTGAACCTTCTCTGTACTCCCTCTATGGCAAGAATGTCTTTCCTCAGATTTTGACTGACAAGGGGCATTCATTCTCAATCAAGTGTTACAGAGTTGATCATAAACCACATATTTTCTCAGTCACCCATTTTAGCATCCGCAGCTGCTTTTTTCATCGCAGAGGTTTCGAGGTAGTAAATATTTCAATCATCAACAGCGTTTGGTTAACACTAGTGTCTGATGGGGCACTTTGAAGACTATTTTATTTTAAAAAAAACGTGCATAGCCATAACCCAAGAAATGGGATAACTTGTCCAATGAATTTGTAACTCATTGTTAAAACTTAAAGAATAACCAGAGGAAGAGGTGGACAAAAATGCTGGAGAAACTCAGCGGGTGAGGCAGCATCTATGGAGCAAAGGAATAGGTGACGTTTCGGGTCGAAACGTCACCTATTCCTTCGCTCCATAGATGCTGCCTCACCCGCTGAGTTTCTCCAGCATTTTTTATCTACCTTCAATTTTTCCAGCATCTGCAGTTCTTTCTTAACCAGAGGCAGAGGGGTTGCTGCCTGACACCACCTTACAAGTGCCAGACACCCGGGTTCAATCCTGACTACGGGTGCTGTCTGTACTCATTTGACTTGACTTGACTCTCTGAATAGGCGCACAAGAGTTCCTATGTGTGTAAGCACAAATGGCAAATAAAGTTTTGGACCTTTGACCTTTGACCTGTACGTTCGTTTGTCCCGTAGCCCCCGTGGGTTTTCTCCGGGTACTCCGGTTTCCTCCCGCACCCCACACTCCAAAGACGTGCAGGTTTGAAGACTAATTGGCTTGGTAAAAATTGTAAATTGTCCCTCGTGCGTGTTAAATAGTCTTGGTGTACAGGGATCGATGGTCGGCATGGACTCGGTGGACCGAAGGGCCTGTTTCTGCACTGTATCTCTAAACTAAACTAATCTGAAGTCATACAGCATGGAAACAGGCTCTTTGGCCCAACTGGTCCCTGCCCGACCAAGATGCCCCATCAAAGCTAGTTGCATTTGCCTTGGTTTGGTCCATATCCCTCTAAATCCCATTGGACTCCTGTTTCACGAGTTTCCATTGATTTTGAGGATATACATTAATTTTAATTTATGACTTGTGGCGAAGAGAAAAAAAAACAAACAAAAGGCTGTGAATAACATCGAGAACTATCCCAGTCCTCAGTTTCCGGCTGAATAACTGCGTTAAACAAGGGATCAATCCTCAGAAATCTAATTCCATATAATCTGATTTTACAACTTGTTTTGACAATGGATAATGCTGTCGTGTGACCAAGCATGCGATTCCAGAGATATAGGAAGCCATTTGCTTTGGCATGGCTCTCCATTTATCAATGCTTAGTTATCTGGCATTTAATATTGTATTAAGTGCTGTAATCACTGTCAGGTTGAAATCTTTCTCGGGCCAATGAATCGGGCATCTCTTTAATTTTATGGGCCTCCTTGCATCAAATCTATGAGAACGTGTCTGGAATGAAGAGTTGTCGGGAGAAGGGTGCTGTCCCTTTAACCCCCTGCTGACTGCATGTGTATCAAAGCTAATTAATTTGATACTTCAAGCTTCCTAATTGAATGCTTTCTCGTTAATTGGACATCTGTGGATGTACACAATGTGCATAATGGTGTAACGCTGCATTTAAATCAGCCCGTGCCTGCACACAGACCTAATGAAAGCAACAACAATAGGACGCAAAGTGTTTGATTCAGTTTTGTTTATTGTCACGTGTACCCAGGTACAGTGAAAGGCTTTTGTTGCGTGCTGTCCAGTCAGCGGAAAGCCAACACATGATTACAATCGAGCAATACACATTCCTAAAAGCCCTGCCCCCACGGTACGAGTTCATTCCAAGAGCTCTCCCGAGTTTGCCCTGATTCGAACTCGGAGATTTACGGTAATGGCCGCTCGTCGGTACTCGGGGCTCTCGTGGACATTTTTTCAACATGTTTTGAAAAATCTTCACGAGTCTTCCCGTGCTTACCTGCCGTTAGCGAGTCTTCCCGAGTACCTGCCGTTAGCGTTACGAGCCGCTAAGAGACGTCCCCGAGCTCCGACGTACCCGCTACGTTCATTCTCCGTGCTTACCACGAGTTTGATGTTTTTTAAACTCGGGAGAGCTCTTGGAATGAACTCGCACCGTGGGACAGGGGCTAATAGATATCTGATAATGGGAATAACGTTTAGTGCAAGATAAAGCCAGTAAAGTCCGATCACCAATAAGGTAGATGGTAGTTCTGGACTGCTCTCTCGTTGTGGTAGGATGAATGAATGAATGAATAAGTTTATTGGCCATGTATTCACATACAAGGAATTTGCCTTGGTGCTCCGCCCGCAAGTGACAACATGACACACTGTGACAGTTAGGAATGACACATAAAACATTAAACATTAATAATAAAACATAATTGATTAAACATGCGCATTAAATAAAATATCAGATCAAAAGGATGATTCAGTTGCCTATAACAGCTGAGAAGAAACTGTCCCTGAATCTGTACATGTGTGTTTTCACATTTCTATACCTTTTGCCTGATGGAAGAGGAGAGAAGAGGGAGTGGCCCTGGTGCGACTCGTTTTGAACGGATTAGAAAGCGTATAATACGTCTCATCGCCAATATCCCTCAATATGTCCGGCAATCTCATACAGCAGTACACAGTGCATGCACCTTTTCATCATGTTGCTCAAATTTGAGAATATCACTGTAGATAGACAATAGGCAATAGACAATAGACAATAGGTGCAGGAGTAGACCATTTGGCCCTTCGAGCCAGCACCGCCATTCAATGTGATCATGGCTGATCATCCCCAATCAGTTCCTGCCTTCTCCCCATAATCCGTTCAAAACGAGTCGCAACAGGGCCACTCCCTCTTCTCCCCTCTTCCATCAGGCAATCCCTGGAATTCTCTGCCACAGAAGGTAGTTGAGGCCAGTTCATTGGCTATATTTAAGAGGGAGTTAGATGTGGCCCTTGTGGCTAAAGGGATCAGGGGGTATGGAGAGAAGGCAGGTACAGGATACTGAGTTGGATGATCAGCCATGATCATATTGAATGGCTGTGCAGGCTCGAAGGGCCGAATGGCCTACTCCTGCACCTATTTTCTATGTTTCTATGTTTCTATCCCCTGACCCCACTATCTTTAAGAGCCCTATCTAGCTCTCCCTTGAAAGCATCCAGGGAACCTGCCTCCACCGCCCTCTGAGGCAGAGAATTCCACAGACTCACCACTCTCTGTGAGAAAAAGTGTTTCCTCGTCTCCGTTCTAAATGGCTTACTCCTTATTCTTAAACTGTGTGTGGCCCCTGGTGCCGGACTCCCCCAACATCGGGAACATGTTTCCTGCCTCTAGATGTATCACAAAGAATATTTCTATCCTTTCTATGAAGCCTCACCGGCAGTTAGATTGTATTTCTGCTTAGCCACCTCCACATCCCAGGTCCAAATCCGAATTAGTCTCATTTCCCACTTGAGGTTTCTCTTTTTAACAAATCATGAAGTCACACAGCTTCCAGCACAGAAACAACATTGCCACAGAAGGCCAGGGGAGGCCAAGTCAGTTGATATATTTAAGGCAGAGGTAGATAGATTCTTGATTAGTACGGGTGTCAGAGGTTATCGGGAGAAGTTGGGGAAGTCCAGAACAAGGGGTCACAGTTTAAGGATAAGGGGGAAATATTTTAGGACCGAGATGAGAAAAACATTTTTCACACAGAGAATGGTGAATCTCTGGAATTCTCTGCCACAGAAGGTAGTTGAGGCCACAGTTCATTGGCTATATTTAAGAGGGAGTTCGATGTGGCCCTTGTGGCAAAAGGAATCAGGGGGTATGGAGAGAAGGCAGGTACAGGATACTGAGTTGGATGATCAGCCATGATCATATTGAATGGCGGTGCAGGCTCGAAGGGCCGAATGGCCTACTCCTGCACCTATTTTCTATGTTTCTATGTTTCTAAGTATGGGGTTAGAAGGGAGAGGTAGATCAGGCATGATTGAATGACGGAGTACACTTGATGGGCCAAATGGACTAATTCTGCTTTATCACTTATGATCTTATGACCTTTTGAAATTATGAAACAGACCCTTCGGCCCACCTGTTATGCCGACCAAGTAGGCATTCTGGGCTAGTCTTATTAGCCTGCATTTGGGCCATTTCCCTGTACATTCTTCTGATACACACATCTATCTTTTAGTTCAGAGGTACAGCGTGGCAACAGGCCGTTCGACCCACCGAGTCCGTGCCAGCCAACAATCATCCCAAACACTAGCTCTATCCTACACACACTAAGGACAATTTACAACTTACAAAAGCCGATTAACCAACAAACCTGTATCTCTTTGGAGTGCAGCAGGAAACCGGAGCACCAGGAGAAATCCCACATGGTCACAGGGAGAAAGTATAACATAGAAACATAGAAACATAGAAACTAGGTGCAGGAGTAGGCCATTCGGCCCTTCGAGCTTGCACCGCCATTCAATATGATCATGGCTGATCATCCAACTCAGTATCCTGTACCTGCCTTCTCTCCATACCCCCTGATCCCTTTAGCCACAAGGGCCACATCAAACTCCCTCTTAAATATAGCCAATGAACTGGCCTCAACTACCTTCTGTGGCAGAGAATTCCAGAGATTCACCACTCTCTGTGTGAAATATGTTTTTCTCATCTCGGTCCTAAAGGATTTCCCCCTTATCCTTAAACTGTGACCCCTTGTTCTGGACCTCCCCAACATCTGGAACAATCTTCCTGCATCTAGCCTGTCCAACCCCTTAAGAATTTTGTAAGTTTCTATAAGATCCCCCCTCAATCTTCTAAATTCTAGCGAGTACAAGCCGAGTCTATCCAGTCTTTCTTCATATGAAAGTCCTGCCATCGAAGGTAGACACTAACTTGCGGGACAGGCAGCATCTCTGGAGAGAAGGAACGGGTGACATTTCGGGTCGAGACCCTTCTTCAGCCTGAGTTACTCCAGCATTCTGTGTCATCTAAACAGAAATGAACTAAGCAGGGCAGAGCTACCAACGCGAGTCCTTCATCGAAAGGAGATTGCTCCAACTGGAATGCGCAGAGGGAGCCTACATTAAGGCTGCATCAGTCAGAGCAGAACCCAGAGCTTCTCAGCATCTGCATGTCTAGTGAAATGACAGGAAGCAGCAGGATTTCAGTATAAAAGTACGACAGGGATGCGAAAATGAGTATTGATACCACAGGGGATTGTTATATCTCAGGTAGAGATTACCGCATCAGGAAGTTCCCACTTTGTCAAGAAATACAGTTAAACTCAAGAGCAGCAGAGTGAAAGAATGAAAATACTTGTTTAAATTAAGTAGAGTCACTGCCTCACAGCGCCAGAGACCCGGGTTCGATCCTGACTACGGGCGCTGTCTGTACAGAGTGTGTACATTCTCCCCTTAAGAATTTTGTATAGAAACATACAAAATTCTTAAGGGGTTGGACAGGCTAGATGCAGGAAGATTGTTCCCGATGTTGGGGAAGTCCAGAACAAGGGGTCACAGTTTAAGGATAAGGGGGAAATCTTTTAGGACCGAGATGAGGAAAAAAAAATTCACACAGAGAGTGGTGAATCTGTGGAATTCTCTGCCACAGAAGGTAGTTGAGGCCAGTTCTTTGGCTATATTTAAGAGGGAGTTAGATGTGGCCCTTGTGGATAAAGGGATCAGGGGGTATGGAGAGAAGGCAGGTACAGGATACTGAGTTGGATGATCAGCCATGATCATATTGAATGGCGGTGCAGGCTCGAAGGGCCGAATGGCCTACTCCTGCACCTATTTTCTATGTTTCTATGTTTCTATGTTTCTATGTGACCTGTGTGGGTTTTCTCCGGGATCTCCAGTTTCCTCCCACACTCCAAAGACGTACAGGTTTGTAGGATAATTACCTTGGTATAATTGTAAATGATCCATATTGTGTGTAGGGTGGTGTTACTGTGCGGGGATCACTGGTTGGCACAGACTGGGTGGGATGAAGGGCCTGTATCCACGCTGTATCTCTAAACTAAACTAAACTAAACCTGCGGGCATGAACATTGAATTCACCCAATTTTGTTAGCCCTTGCTGTCTCCTCCCATCCCTCAGCCCTCGGGCTCCTCCTCCTCCTTTTTCCTTCCTTATCCCCTCCACCCCCTATCAGTCTGAAGAAGGGTTTCGGCCCGAAACGTTGCCTATTTCCTTCGCTCCTTAGATGCTGCTGCACCCGCTGAGTTTCTCCAGCATTTTTGTGTACCTTCGATTTTCCAGCATCTGCAGTTCCTTCTTAAACTTGCTGTAATATTGACCAAAGATTAAAATTGCTGATCATCCTAGGTAACTAGACTGTGTAGCTAAGAAGCCCAGAGATCTGGCCACACAAGGACCTGCAGATGCTGGAATCTTGAGCAAAATACAAAGTGCTGGAGGAACTCAGTGGGTCAGGCAGCATCTGGGGAGGGGAGGGGATGGACAGGTGAGGCTTTGGGTCGGGACCCTTCTTCAGTCTGCCTGACCCACTGAGTTCACAGCAGCATTTTGTATTTTGCTCGAGAGAATGGTTACCTGTTGAAGCTGATGTTTTTTCCAAGCGAGTGTCTTGTTTGTTGAGAGATTCTGATGTAGATTGCTGGAATACAATTTTTATCATCGCAGCTGCAGAAATTACTGAGGCAACACAGCAAGGTACACACCTCTGATGCACACAAAGATCGGACCAGTTTAGATTAGATTAGAATTTTATCTTTTAAAAATAACTTTCAAAAGTGAGTAGGATAAAGACGTGCAGTGGCGGTCCTGGTTCGCAGCAGGGAAGATGCATCCAGCGGGCCGCTCGCTGCCTAGAGGGGGAATCTCAGAAACCCCCAAGACCGGGGAGACGTGGAGGAGGGATCTGCTGGTGACGACGGACATAGAAACATAGACAATAGGTGCAGGAGTAGGCCATTCGGCCCTTCGAGCCTGCACCGCCATTCAATATGATCATGGCTGATCATCCAACTCAGTATCCTGTACCTGCCTTCTCTCCATACCCCCTGATCCCTTTAGCCACAAGGGCCACATCTAACTCCCTCTTAAATATAGCCAATGAACTGTGGCCTCAACTACCTTCTGTGGCAGAGAATTCCACAGATTCACCACTCTCTGTGTGAAAAATGTTTCTCATCTCGGTCCTAAAGGATTTCCCCCTTATCCTTAAACTGTGACCCCTTGTTCTGGACTTCCCCAACATCGGGAACAATCTTCCTGCATCTAGCCTGTCCAACCCCTTAACAATTTTGTAAGTTTCTATAAGACCCCCCCTCAATCTTCCAAATTCGAGCGAGTACAAGCCGAGTCTATCCAATCTTTCTTCATATGAAAGTCCTGCCATCCCAGGAATCAGTCTGGTGAACCTTCTCTGTACTCCCTCTATGGCAAGAATGTCTTTCCTCAGATTAGGAGACCAAAACTGTACGCAAGGAGTGGGCCGGTGGGTGAGGGGCCGGGGTATTTCTTTCTCAACTTGCTCAAAAATAGGGACATTAACTTTATCTGCAGTTTTGATTGAAGAATATTTTCCCCATTGAGATTAGGATGGGCCATTGGTTTAATTAAGTCAACTATCAAAGCAATAATTCCGTTTTGACCCATGACAATAGCAGGGATTCTCTTCATATTGCTCCAATATTAAAACACAATATTGCATGGATTAATTATCAGGAACGTTTGAAGTACTTTTCTTGAGATAAGAAGTTTAGAGGTCAAATATCAGTCGTCCACAAAGTTGGGTAAAGACTCAGTACTTTAGATGGAAACGAGTATTTTGGAGTGAGTCAAACCTCAAGTTTACAAGAGCCTTAAGTTTTCAAGAGAGGTGTACCTCTTAGGGCTAACGGAACCAAGGGATATGGAGAGAAAGCAGGAACGGGGTACTGATTCTGGATGATCAGCCATGATCTTATTGAATGGTGGTTCTAGCTCAAAGGGCCGAATGGCCTACACCCGCACCTTTTTCTATGTTTCTATGTTTAAATAAAAGCAAATTGCTAACATTTCAGGAGAAACTTTACCTGAAGAGCATTGTGAACATGTCTGCAAAATTATTCACATAAAGGCTACAGAGAAGATGTCCCAGGATGTTGCCAGGACTAGAGGGTCTGAGCTATAGGGAGAGGTTGAGCAGGCTGGGACTCTATTCCTTGGAGCGCAGGAGGATGAGGGGTGATCATATAAAGGTGTATAAAATCATGAGAGGAATAGATCGGGTAGATGCACAGAGTCTCTTGCCCAGAGTAGGGCAATCAAAGACCACAGGACATAGGTTTAAGGTGAAGGGGGAGAGATTTAATAGGAATCTGAGGGGGAACTTTCTCACAGAAAGAGTGGTGGGTGTATGCAACAAGCTGCAGATGAGGTAGTTTACCAGGGACTAACCCAACATTTAACAGTTAAATAGGCACATGGATAGGACAGGTTTGGAGGGATAGTTCAAGTTCAAGTTCAAGTGAGTTTATTGTCATGTGTCCCTGTATAGGACAATGAAATTCTTGCTTTGCTTCAGCACACAGAACATAGTAGGCATTGACTACAAAACAGATCAGTGTGTCCATATACCATGATATAAATATATACACACATGAATAAATAAACTGATAAAGTGCAAATAACAGATAATGGGTTATTAATAATCAGAGTTTTGTCCGAGCCAGGTTTAATAGCCTGATGGCTGTGGGGAAGTAGCTATTCCTGAACCTGGTTGTTGCAGTCTTCAGGCTCCTGTACCTAACACAGGCAGATGGGACGAGTGTAGATGAGACATGTTGGCCGGTGTGGGCAAGTTGGGTTGAAGGGCCTGTTTCCATGCTGTAAGACTATGACTCTACCACTCTGTGCCATATCTCCCTGTCTCACACACCCATCATATCCAGCAGACTTCTGACAGGTGATCGCTGGTCGGCCGGGACTGGTTGGGCCGAAGGGCCTGTTTCCATGTAGTATCTCCAAGCTCAGCTAAACTAAACTAACCTTAAGCTGGATGATGTTTATCAGTTTAAAATAGGAGAATTGACTTCTATGAGGTTTATGTTTAGATGTATTATGTACCGATGTCATATGTACCGAGGTAGAATGAGAAACTATTTCAGTTTTGCACGCTATCTAATCAGATCAGACATACCATACATACATACAATCAGTTCAAACTCAAGTGCAATAGGTAGAGCGCAGGGGAAGATACAGAGTGCAGAATATAGTTCTCAATGTTGTAGTGCATTGTAGTGCATCAGTTCCATAGACAAAGTCCAATGTCCTCAATGGGGGAGAGATGAATCGAACAGTGCCCTAGCTTATGGAAGGACCGTTCAGATACCTGAAAACAGAGGGGAAGAATCTGGTGGTGAATCTGGTGGTGCGGGCTTTCAGGTTTCCGTAAGGGGAGCAGGGAGAAGGAGGAATGACCGGGGTGGGACAAGTCTTTGATTATAGACAGACACAAACTGCTGGAGTAACTCAGTGGGACAGGCAGCATCTCTGGAGAGAAGGAATGGGTGACGTTTTGGGTCGAGGCCGTTTTGTTCTGAACCTTTTCACACCTCTAGTTTCCCTCTCCGCTAACTCTCAGTCTGAAGAAGGGTCTCGACCCAAAACCTCACCCATTCCTTCGCTCCAGAGATGCTGCTTGTCCCGCTGAGTTACTCCAGCTTTTTGTATCTATCCTGCATCTGCATTTCCTTCCTACACATGTCTATGATTATGTTGGCTGCTTCACCGAGGCAGCGTGAAGTGTGGATGGAGTCAATGATGGGAAGTCTGGTCTGTGTGTGATAGCTCTTAAAGATAGCGGAGTCAGGGGATATGGGGAGAAGGCAGGAACGGGGTACTGATTGTGGATGATCAGCCATGATCACATTGAATGGCGATGCTGGCTCGAAGGGCCAAATGGCCTACTCCTGCACCTATTGTCTATTGTCTATTGACTTGGCGACGTCTACTACTCTCTGTAGCTTTTTATGGTCTTGGGCAGTGCTATTCCCAAACCAAGCCATGATGCAAACCAACGCTATACCTCCCATGGTGCAACCAAAGGCATTAAAGTTATGGGGGAACAATGAGTACAAGGTCCACAATAACCTACCTGACCTCCCGGTGGCTCAGCACTTCAACTCCCCCTCCCATTCCCAATCCGACCTCTCTGTCCTGGGTCTCCTCCATTGCCAGAGTGAGCAACACCGGAAATTGGAGGAACAGCACCTCATATTCCGTCTGGGGACCTTGCATCCGTATGGTATTAACATTGAATTCTCCCAATTTTGCTAGCCCTTGCTGTCTCCTCCCCTTCCTTAACCCTCTAGCTGTCTCCTCCCACCCTCCCATCCGCCCGCCCTCGGGCTCCTCCTCCTCCTCCTCCCCTTTTCCTTCTTTCTCCCCCCCCCCCCACCCCCCATCAGTCTGAAGAAGGGTTTCGGCCCGAAACGTCGCCTATTTCCTTCGCTCCATAGATGCTGCTGCACCCGCTGAGTTTCCCCAGCAATTTTGTGTACCTTCGATATTCCAGCATCTGCAGTTCCCTTTTGAACAATGAGTACAAGGTCACAGATAGGCCACATTGTTATTGATAACAGGTCTGACGCTGAATTAAATACCCCCTTGCTGCCTCTATGTTGGAAGATATTGTTATGGCTCAATCCGAAAGTGTGGTTTCCTCTGAAGCTGCTTCTGATTTAGGAGGAAGAGTTTCTACCAGGGAAAAAAATAAATGATTCTCAGAATCAGTCATAATCTTTCCACAACCGATTGTGCAACCTCACTTAGTACGGAGTCATTCTAGATTAAAATCCCAAGAAATATTTCTGCACAGTTGTTCCATTTCCAAAGCAAATCAAGGCAATATTGATCCAACCAGGTGATCAACATTATTCATGTTGTTTGCAATGACCTTCCACCCGCATGGTAGCTTCAGCCAAGGAACCAAGTTATTCCTATTCACGGGAATTTAGAAGGATGAGGGGGTATCTTATAGAAACATATAAAATTCTTAAGGGATTGGACAGGCTAGATGCAGGAAAAATGTTCCCGATGTTGGGGGAGTCCAGAACCAGGTGTCACAGTTTAAAAATAAGGGGTAGGCCATTTAGGACTGAGATGGGGAAAAAACATTTTCACCCAGAGAGTTGTGAATCTGTGGAATTCTCTGCCACGGAAGGCAGTGGAGGCCAATTCACTGGATGTTTTCAAGAGAGAGTTTGATACAGCTCTTCACACAGAGAGTGGTGAATCTCAGGAACTCTCTGCCACGGAAGGTAGTTGAGGCCACAGTACATTGGCTATATTTACGAGGGAGTTAGATGTGGCCCTTGTGGCTAAAGGGATCAGGGGGTATGGAGAGAAGGCAGGTACAGGATACTGAGTTGGATGATCAGCCATGATCATATTGAATGGCGGTGCAGGCTCGAAGGGCCGAATGGCCTCCTCCTGCACCTATTTTCTATGTTTCTATGTTAAGATATTTCCTCGCTTCTGTCTCTATGGATGGTTTTCTAAGTTTCAGATCCATTATATTGGATGTGGAGTATTGCGTGCAGATCTGGTCACCCCCTTACAAGAATAAAGCGGAGGCTTTGCAGAGGGCACTGAGGAGGTTTATAAGGTCACACGTTCATAAGTTATAGGAACAGAATTAGGCCATTTGGCCCTTCAATCATGGCTGATCTATCTCCCCCTCTCGACCCCATTCTCCTGCCTTCGCCCCATAACCCCTGGCACCCTCACCAACCAAGAATCTGTCAATCTCCGCTTTAAAAATATCCACTGACTTGTCCTCCACAGATTCACCACCCTCTGACTAAAGACTGCTGGTCGGCGCGGACTCAGTGGGCCAAAGGGTCTGTGTCCACGCTGTATCTCTAAACCACATTATACTAAATGGCTTACAGTGGTCAAAAGCACCTCCTTTATTCCAATCAAGCTTGGTTATACAGCGGCTGAGTTGGCTGATTGCCCTGCCTGCTGTGATTAGATTTATTCTATCCTGACTGCTTGATCTAAACAAAGGCAATTGCAGAGACATAGAGAATATTTGCTGAATTGCCTGACGTAGCATCCGCAATAGTAAATATTGACCAGCGCAGGACAAATGTCTTTTCATTAACCGTATTAGGATTCATTAGCAATCTGTAATGTGCACAGCCTTGATAAATCCCATGATCACCAGTGCTGATGGAATAGAGCATTTAGGTACCATCGAATATGACCACATCAATAATTCTCCTGCATGGCCGGGAGATTCAATAACTGACAACATTTGCCTAGAAAATGCTAAATTGGGGCCGTTTTGATGAGATTGCTAATTGTTTGGCACCTTGCTCCGGAGTGAACATTATCTAATAAAGAAAGCCAGAGCGGTAGATTTGCTGCCTCACAGCGCCAGAGACCCGGGTTCGATTCTGACCACGGATGCTGCCTGTACAGAGTTTGTACCTTCTCCCTGTGACCTCGGCTCCGAAGACTTATGAACGTATCTGAGCGGGAAAGATCGATTTGAGCCATGAATGAATGGTGGAATAGACTCAATGTGCCGAATGGTATCTTGGATGTAAACCAGCATCTGCAGTTCATTGTTTCTCAGTTTCACCATGCTAATTCTTGAGGTACAAAATCATGAGAGGAATAGATCAGATAAACACACAGAGTCTTTATGCCCAGAGTAGGGGAATCGAGACCCAGAGGACATGGGTTTAAGGTGAGGGGGGGAAAGATTTAATAGGAACCTGAGGGGTAACCTTTTCACACAAAGGGTGGTGGGTTTATCGAACGAACTGCCAGAGGAGATATTTAAGAAGGAACTGCAGATGCTGGAAAAATCGAAGGTAGACAAAAATGCTGGAGAAGCTGAGCATTTCGAGACCCGAAACGTCACCTATTCCTTCGCTCCATAGATGCTGCCTCACCCTCTGAGTTTCACCAGCATTTTTGTCTACCTGCCAGAGTAGGTAGTTCAGGCAGGTACAATCGCAACGTTTAAGAAACATTTAGACAGTTACATGGATAGGATAGGTTTAGAGGGATATGGGCCAAACGTAGGCAGGTGGGACTAGTGTAGCTGGGACATGGTGGTCGGCATGGGCAAGTTGGGCTGATGGGCTGTTTCCATGGTGAATGAGTCTATGACTCTATGACTCTGTGATACAAGGTTTGCGTAGGACAGTGGTGAATGACAGAGAAACCACAATGGGATGAATGGCCTCTTCATTCAGAGAGAAAACGGGGAATTACAGACCAGTTAGTCTAACGTCGGTAGTGGGGAAAATGTTAGAGTCAGTTATTAAAGATGGGATAGCAGCACATTTGGAAAGTGGTGAAATCATTGGACAAAGTCAGCATGGATTTATGAAGGGTAAATCATGTCTGACGAATCTTATAGAATTATTCGAGGATGTAACTAGTAGAGTGGATAAGGGAGAACCAGTGGATGTGTTATATCTGGACTTTCAGAAGGCTTTCGACAAGGTCCCACATAAGAGATTAGTATACAAACTTAAAGCACACGATATTGGGGGTTCAGTATTGATGTGGATAGAGAACTGGCTGGCAGACAGGAAGCAAAGAGTAGGAGTAAACGGGTCCTTTTCACAATGGCAGGCAGTGACTAGTGGGGTACCGCAAGGCTCAGTGCTGGGACCCCAGCTATTTACAATATATATTAATGATTTGGACGAGGGAATTGAATGCAACATCTCCAAGTTTGCGGATGACACGAAGCTGGGGGGCAGTGTTAGCTGTGAGGAGGATGCTAGGAGGCTGCAAGGTGACTTGGATAGGCTGGGTGAGTGGGCAAATGCATGGCAGATGCAGTATAATGTGGATAAATGTGAGGTTATTAGCAATCTGTGTGTGCACAGCCTTGATAAATCCCATGATGCGTGTTGTTTTGTGCCCTGTGTACTTACTGTGGGGCGAACAACGTCTACGGCCGGCAGGATCTTCTTAGGATTGGAGCCGGTCGCGAACGTGGGGGTTACCGCCGAGTTTGTCCGCTCACACGAGATCCCGGCGGACATAGCGAGGAGCCCCGACTCTCCGTGGATCACCATCCCCGCGGGGAGGAGGCGAAGACGGCGCAGAGAGAGAAGGCAAAGGGCCGGCCAGGCTACGGAGGCAGCCACTCAAAACCACCGCTTCCCAGCCTGGTTCTCACCAACGCCAGATCCCGCGCTAACAAGATGGATGAACTGAGGCTACAGACTGCAGCTAACAACGCCGTGAAGGACAGCTGTATCCTGTTGATCACGGAGACCTGGCTTCATTCTTTCATTCCGGACTCTGCTATCGAGCTAGCAGGCTACACAGCACAGCGTCATGACAGGACAAGAGACTCCGGTAAGAGCAGAGGTGGAGGACTCTGTGTGTACGTGATCAACACCTGGTGTACAAACACAGTGATTGTGGACAGTCACTGCTCCCCGGACCTGGAGTATGTGACTGTTAAATGCAGGCCCATTTATCTCCCTAGAGAGTTTACTGTCGTCATGATAACTGCTGTGTACATACCACCGGATGCTAATGCTAACTCGGCTATCGGACATTTGTATGGTAGCATTAGCAGCCAGCAGAGCACATATCCTGACGCTGTTCACATCATAGCAGGGGACTTTAATCACGCGGACTTGAAGAAAATGCTCCCCAAATTCTACCAGCATGTTAAATGTGCTACAAGAGGAGCTAACACACTGGACAAGGTCTACTCCAACATCAAGCTGGGCTACAGGGCTAGACCACTACCACACCTGGGTCAGTCGGACCATATGTCCCTGCTTTTAATTCCTGCATATGCCCCCCTCAGGAAAACCGCTCCTACCATCACAAAGACCATCACAACTTGGCCTGATGGTGCCTCTCAGCAGCTGCAGGGCTGCTTCGACAGGACCAACTGGGATGTGTTTGAACACCGGGACCTGGAGGTGTTCACAGACAGTGTACTGTGTTACATTAAAAACTGCATGGACACTGTCACAGTGGACAAACGCATCCGGGTCTACCCCAACCAGAAGCCCTGGATGACCCGGGAGGTCCAGCAGCTGTTAAAAGAGAGCTAACCTGAAGAGAGGCATCAGAGAGGCCAAATCAGACTACAGGAGGAGGATAGAGGACCACCTGGACAGTAATAACAGCAGGCAGGTGTGGCAGGGGATCCAGTATCTCACCAACTACAAGACCAACCTTGGAGCTGCTGAAGGTGATGCCTCGTTGGCAGAGGAGCTGAACCTCTTCTTTGCTCGCTTTGAAGTGGAGCCACCCGAGACAGCCACATCACACCATATGGTCCACAGCAGCCTAACCCTCAAAATAGAGGAGCATGAGGTGAAGCGCACACTGCGGGCCATCAATCCAAGGAAGGCTACTGGACCCGATGGCGTCTGTGGACGCGTGCTGAAGGACTGCGCAGACCAGCTGGCTGGAGTCTGTACGAGGATTTTCAACCAGTCTCTGGCCCAGTCCACTGTCCACCCTGTCTGAAGTCCTCCACCATAGTCCCCTTGCCCAAAAAACCCCACATTTCCAGCCTCAACGACTACCGGCCAGTCGCACTCACACCAGTGGTGATGAAGTGTTTTGAAAAACTGGTCCGGGGTCATATCACATCACTCCTGCCCCGAAGCTTTGACCCCCACCAGTTTGCGTACAGAGCGAATAGATCTACAGAGGACGCTGTAGCCACAGCCCTCCATGCTGCACTGTCCCACCTGGAGCAGCGGGGGAGCTACGTGCGGATGCTCTTTGTGGACTACAGCTCTGCTTTTAATACCATCCTTCCCCACAAACTGGTGGACAGACTGGGGGACCTGGGACTTCCACACTCCACCTGCATGTGGATAAATAGCTTCCTGTCGGGTCGCAGCCAGAGAGTCAGAGTGGGCCATCACACATCCACGGCCCTCAGCCTCAGTACCGGCTCTCCACAGGGCTGCGTGCTGAGCCCCCTGCTCTACACCATCTACACACATGACTGCACCCCCGCCCACCACAGCAACACCATTGTCAAATTTGCGGATGACACTACGGTGGTGGGACTCATCTCCGGGGGGGACGAGTACGCCTACCGGGATGAGGCGGAGCAGCTGACAGTGTGGTGTGGAGAAAATAACCTGCTCCTCAACACCTTAAAGACCAAGGAGATAATAATAGACTTCAGGAAGAATAAAACGGACATGGTACCATTAATTATCAGAGGGGACTGTGTGGAGAGGGTGGCGGATTTACGCTTCCTGGGAATCCATATTGAGGAGGACCTGACGTGGAGCGTGAACACCTCTGCGCTGCTGAAAAAAGGTCCAGCAGAGACTGCACTTCCTGAGGGTGCTCAGGAAGAATAACATCACTCAGAGACTGCTGCTGTCCTTTTATCGGTGCTCCATTGAGAGCATCCTAACATACTGTGTATGCGTATGGTACACCAGCTGCACAGCGGCTCAGAGGAAAGCGCTCCAGAGGGCCATTGACAACGCCCAGAGGATTGTCGGCTGCCCTCTCCTTACCTTGGAGGACTTACACAGTTCCCGCTGCATCAAAAAATCCCAGAGTATTATAAAGGACATTTCCCACCCCGGACACTCCCTGTTTGAACTGTTGCCGTCAGGCAGACGGTACAGATCTACAAGGACAAGGACAAACAGACTTAAAAACAGTTTTTACCCCACTGCTATAAAGGCACTAAATGTAGCCGCCAAGGAACGCAGGGGCGATACATACTAAGGGACTGTGGTACACTGTGAAATCAACAGGAGGATGTAGGGCTGGGTGTTTACGCGTGCTATTTTCATGATATTTATTTTAGTTGTTTATCTTTTTAAATATTTTACCTTGTATGTATCGTTAGCTTTTAGAAATGTTTGAATGGTGCACTGACTGGCTGACATTATTAAATTTTCGTTGTACATGGTTCATGTTACAATGACAATAAAGAAACTATTCTATTCTATTCTTATCTGAATGGTGGCCGATTAGGAAAAGGGGAGATGCAACGAGACCTGGGTGTCATGGTACACCAGTCATTGAAAGTAGGCATGCAGGTGCAGCAGGCAGTGAAGAAAGCGAATGGTATGTCAGCATTCATAGCAAAAGGATTTGAGTATAGGAGCAGGGAGGTTCTACTGCAGTTGTACAGGGTCTTGGTGAGACCACACCTGGAGTATTGCGTACAGTTTTGGTCTCCTAATCTGAGGAAAGACATTCTTGCCATAGAGGGAGTACAGAGAAGGTTCACCAGACTGATTCCTGGGATGGCAGGACTTTCATTGAAGAAAGATTGGATAGACTTGGCTTGTACACGCTAGAATTTAGAAGATTGAGGGGGGATCTTATAGAAACTTACAAAATTCTTAAGGGGTTGGACAGGCTAGATGCAGGAAGATTATTCCCGATGTTGGGGAAGTCCAGAACTAGGGGTCACAGTTTAAGGATAAGAGGGAAGTCTTTTAGGACCGAGATGAGAAAAACATTTTTCACACAGAGAGTGGTGAATCTGTGGAATTCTCTGCCACAGAAGGTAGTTGAGGCCAGTTCATTGGCTATATTTAAGAGGGAGTTAGATGTGGCCCTTGTGGCTAAAGGGATCAGGGGGTATGGAGAGAAGGCAGGTACAGGATACTGAGTTGGATGATCAGCCATGATCATATTGAATGGCGGTGCAGGCTCGAAGGGCCAAATGGCCTACTCCTGCACCTATTTTCTATGTTTCTATGTTTCTATGTTTCAGCCTTCTATATCTTATACTCTTCCCTGTCCATAGGTACAAGCAGAATATACTTTGTGCAGCAATCTTTGAACTGTGCCAATAGCTCAGAATCCATTAGAATGGATGAAACCTGTATCTAGCTTTGTAAAGAAAAGTCATTAGCTATTTATTGGCATTTTTTTATAAAAGTTCCTTCTTGAGAAGTGTCTTGGTGTTATGAGGACATATATCAGCCAGTTTCCATGAAGCAAGTTCCTACATATCCAATAAGATATTGATGAGATGAGATATTTTGGTCGAGTGGAATGCCCCAGAGAGAACAGTAAGAAGAAGGGATTTTGTACATTCATTTGAGTGGATTATGAGGTTAAACTCCCACCATGACAACTGAATCATTGCAATTAAACCAGCTGGAATTAAAAGCTGGGATCACGGAGTCATGCAGTCATAGTGTCACACTGCATGGAAACAGTCCCTTCGGCCCAACGTGCCCACACCAGCCAACATGACCCATCTACACTAGTCCCATCTGCCTGCATTTGGCCCACATCCATCTAAACCTGTCCTATCCATGTACCTGTCTAAATGTTTCTGAAACGTTCCAATAGTACCTGCCTCCTCTGGCAGCTCGTTCCATACACCCACCATTCTTTGTGTGAAAAAGTTACCCCTCGGGTCCCCATTAAATCTTCCCCCCCTCACCTTGAACCTATGCTCTCGGCTTCAGTACCCACAAACTTGAAATATCTGGATTGTGCAAAGGCCGACTTTTTCATGAAAGTCCCACAGGAAAAGGTTTAGTCTGTATAGCTTTTAGAGATAGAAACATAGAAACATAGACAATAGGTGCAGGAGTAGGCCATTCGGCCCTTCGAGCCTGCACCGCCATTCAATATGATCATGGCTGATCATCCAACTCAGTATCCTGTACCTGCCTTCTCTCCATACCCCCTGATCCCTTTAGCCACAAGGGCCACATCTAACTCCCTCTTAAATATAGCCAATTAATTGGCCTCAACTACCTTCTGTGGCAGAGAGTTCCACAGATTCACCACTCTCTGTGTGAAAAATGTTTTCCTCATCTTGGTCCTAAAAGACTTCCCCCTTATCCTTAAACTGTGACCCCTTGTTCTGGACTTCCCCAACATCGGGAACAATCTTCTTGCATCTAGCCTGTCCAACCCCTTAAGAATTTTGTAAGTTTCTATAAGATCCCCCCTCAATCTCCTAAATTCTAGCGAGTACAAGCCGAGTCTATCCAGTCTTTCTTCATATGAAAGTCCTGACATCCCAGGACACTGGATGGAAACAGGCCCTTCGGCCCACTGAGCCAACACCGACCATGGCTTCTGAAGATGGCTTCAACTAACCTCAGCACTCCCTCTCTCTCCATCCCTCCCCTACCCAATTGAGACCAGCTTCTCATTTTCACCCAATAAACAGCTAACAATGGTCTATTTGTGTTATCATCGTTACTATTTTGCATATCTTTCATTCATTGTTCTATATCTCTCTACATCATCGTCTATATCTCTCCTTGCCCCGTGACTTTCAGTCTGAAGAAGGGTCTTGACCTGAAACGTCACCCATTCCTTCTCTCCAAAGATGCAGCCTGTCCCGTTGAGTTACTCCAGCATTTGGTGTCCACCTATGGCTTCTGAAGAACCTGAATGAGATTGCAACAAGGAAGGTGTGACTAGTGTAGATGGGACATTTCACACAGAGAGTGGTGGACCTGTGGAATTCTCTGCCACACAAGGTAGTTGAGGCCAGTTCATTGGCTATATTTAAGAGGGAGTTAGATGTGGCCTTTGTGGCTAAAGGGATCAGGGGGTATGGAGAGAAGGCAGGTACAGGATACTGAGTTGGATGATCAGCCATGATCATATTGAATGGCGGTGCAGGCTCGAAGGGCCGAATGGCCTACTCCTGCACCTATTTTCTATGTTCCTATGTTTTCTATGACATGTTGGTCAGCATGGGCAAGTTGGGCCGAAGGGCCTGTTTGCAATCTGTATCACTCCGTGACTCTCTGTGACTCTGTGTGGATATTATTGCGGATCAGTAATTGTGTGTGATTGTCAAGCAGAGGCAGCAAGATGAAACCTCAAGGGCTTTCTTGATCAGTTTAACTTCCAGGCAATATTGTTACAGTCTCAGTAAAAATGAGCATCTTCAATATCTTCAATGGTTATTTGCCAGATGTTGCTGCTTCACTCAACTTTCCCACCTGAAACACTGCCCAATTATTCCGTCAGTATTCCAAATGGCCCTGGGAATTGTTGAACTGAGGAGAATTGTGGAGCATTGCCGTGTGGGCGAGATTGAAGTGATTTTGCAGAACTCCAGAAGTCGCCTCGAGCAACAAAAGGCAGATGCAAATCCCTATGATCGGCCACTTGCCTGAATCTTATTGTCTCTCGCGCATTGCCTGTGTTTGCAATGTTATACAATGTCTTCATTCCAGAGTTTCATGGCTGTGTTCCTCAGCTGCATTACATGGAACAATCTCATCGACTTAAAGAGTCGCTGGCCTTGTGAAGTAACATAGAAACATAGACAATAGGTGCAGGAGTAGGCCATTCGGCCCTTCGAGCCTGCACCACCATTCAATATGATCATGGCTGATCATCCAACTCAGTATCCTGTACCTGCCTTCTCTCCATACCCCCTGATCCCTTTAGCCACAAGGGCCACATCTATCTCCCTCTTAAATATAGCCAATGAACTGGCCTTGACTACCTTCTGTGGCAGAGAATTCCAGAGATTCACCACATCCACATCCACTCTATCCGGGCCTATACATAAATACAATCACGTCAAACACATTTGATGTGGACCTAACTATGGCCTGCGATAACAAGGAAACAATCTTCAATTCTTCTGCATATTTAAAGGGAGATCAGCGTTAACGTAGAAACATAGAAAATAGGTGCAGGAGTAGGCCATTCGGCCCTTCGAGCCAACACCACCATTCAATATGATCATGGCTGATCATCCAAAATCACTACCCCATTCCAGTTTTTTCCTCATATCCCTTGATTCCCTTAGCCCTAAGAGCAATATCTAACTCTCTCTTGAATATATCCAGTGAATTGGCCTCCACTGCCATCTGTGGCAGAGAATTCCACAGATTCACAACTCTCTGTGTAATAAAGTTTTTCCTCATCTCAGTCCTAAATGGTCTACCCCTTATTATTAAACTTTGATCCCTGTGGTTCTGGACTCCTCCAACATTGGGAACATTTTTCTTGCATCTAGCATGTCCAAGCCCTTAAGAATTTTAAATGTTTCAATAAGGTCCCATCTCATCCTTCTAATTTTCCAATGAATATAAGCCCAGTCGACCATTCTTTCATCATATGTCAGTCCCGCCATCCCGGGAGTTAACCTGGTGAACCTACGCTGCACTCCCTCAAGAGCAAGAATGTCCTTCCTCAAATTAGGAGAGCAAAACTGCACACAATACTCCAGGTGTGAGCTGGTACACGCCACGGCTGGAGATATCTTCAATTGTACTTTACTGGACTTTATCTTGCACTACATGTTATTCCCTTTATCCTGCAGGGACTATGGACGGCTTGATTTTATTTTAGGTTTTAGAGATACAGCATGGAAACAGGCCCTTCAGCCCACCGAGTCTGCGCCAACCAGCGATCCCCGCACATTAACACTATCCTACACACACTAGGGACAATTGTACACATACACCAAGCCAATTAGCTTACAAACCTGTGCGCCTTTCGAGTGTGGGAAGAAATCGAACATCCCTGAGAAAACCCACGGGGTCGCGGGGAGAACGTACAAACTCTCACCCGTAGTCAGGATCTCTGGCGCTGTAATGGCTGTAAGGCAGCAACTATATTGGCTATATTTAAGAGGGAGTTAGATGTGGCCCTTGTGGCTAGAGGGATCAGGGGGTATGGAGAGAAGGCAGGTACGGGATACCGCTGCACTACCATGCTGCTCGAATCATCATGTGATTGTAATCTTCTATAGTCTTTTCGCTGACTGGATAGCAGGCAACACAAAGGCTTTTTCACTGTACCTCGGTACACATGACAACAAGAAACTAAACTAAACTATACAATGCTGTTATCTTGCATCAAACTAGAATTGTTGCATTGCAGAACCTACGGGGCAATCCAATTGTCAAGGGGGAATTGTCTTTGAAACAAAACTATATCTAAAGTTCAAAAGCTGTAAAATGCCACGAGTGGCCCTGGGGCAAGAAAGACCTGTGATAAAAGCAAATCTCTGTGTACGCTGGTCCATGTTTCCCTTAAATACTTCATCACTGTCAAGTTGTATTTTGCCTCCAATTAATGAGATTTGTTGAGCCCTGCACCTTCCACGAAGGTTACCGTTGCAAGGAGTTTTTATGCGTGAATGTTCCTTGTTATATCGCTGGCAGCAATATAAAGCATGCCTCTCTTTTGTTTTGTTCCAGCTCACTGGGTTCACTGAATCAATGATTTACAGATACTCTCTTGTCACATGTACCTAGGTACAGTGAAATGCGTTCTTTTGCGCGCAACCCGATACAATCACGCGGCAGATATTAACCGAGGCAGTACACAAGTGTTGCCACGTTTTGGCGTAGACAAATTTACCAAAAGTTCACCGGACATGCCTATCCACTGGCATCACGTGGCTGTAACCACCCCCCTCCCCAGTCCAACCCCCACCCCCGCACGTCCCCCCCCCCCTTTGTTCCCGGTGGCTCCCCTTGATCTCCTCGAGTCCGCACCCACCAGCGATCACCCCGTACACACTAGAACTATCCTACACACTAGGGACATAGAAACATAGAAACATAGAAAATAGGTGCAGGAATAGGCCATTCGGCCCTTCGAGCCTGCACCGCCATCCGATATGATCATGGCTGATCATCCCCAATCAGTACCCCGTTCCTGCCGTCTTCCCATATCCCCTGACTCCGCTATTTTTAAGAGCCCTATCTAGCTCTCTCTTGAAAGCATCCAGAGAACCTGCCTCCACCACCCTCTGAGGCAGAGAATTCCACAGACTCACAACTCTCTGTGAGAAAAAGACAACTCAGTATCCCATCCCTGCCTTCTCTCCATACCCCCTGATCCCTTTAGCCACAAGGGCCACATCTAACTCCCTCTTAAATATAGCCAATGAACTGGCCTCAACTACCTTCTGTGGCAGAGAATTCCACAGATTCACCACTCTCTGTGTGTGAAAAAAAATGTTTTTCTCATCTCGGTCCTAAAAGACTTCCCCTCTTATCCTTAAACTGTGACCCCTAGTTCTGGACTTCCCCAACATCGGGAATAATCTTCCTGCATCCAGCCCGTCCAACCCCTTAAGAATTTTGTAAGTTCCAATTTACAATTTTACCGAAGCCAATTAACCTACAAACCTGCGCGCCTCTGGAGTGTGGGAGGACACCGGAGCACCCGGAGAAAACCCACGCGGGTCACGGAGTGAACGTACAAACTCCGTGCAGACAGCACCCGTAGTCAGGATCGAACCCGGGTCTCTGGTGCTGCAAGGCAGCAACTTTCCGGCTCTGCTTCTGTGCGGCCCTATGCCACTGTGTCTACTCCATCACTGTGTTTTGCCATTGAGCCATCAAACCACTTTGGTTTCTAACTTACCCCACCATCTCCTCTTACTACTCATCTCCTATTTATAAGGCCATGAAAGGCTTGGACTCCATTCCATGATACCCTTGTTTACTTTCATGGCCTCTCCTTGTGCCTATTATTTAGTTATTCTTTCCATTTCGTTCTATTTCTATTAGCTTCTGACATTTCTTATGGCCCCACAGTGTGGCTTATTGTAACCTCTTAAATCAAGTGTAGAGAGGTTTTGGAAAAACATGTCAAAAATAAAGCATGGATAGAAACTAAGAATTTATTGTTTATTATAGCGCAACGGAATGTCTGTGTTTGCAGTTTCAGTTTTCTCTGAAGATGGGCAGAACATGTTGGAGTAACTCAGCGGGACAGAGGCAGCATCTGTGGAGAGAAGGAATGGGTGACGTTTCAGGTCGAGACCCTTCTTCAGACTATTCTTGTTTCCTATTAAGCAGTAGTGCAGTTTGAGAAACAAGGACCTTCAAGCCCCCCAGAGGCAGATTTACCAGTCCTGGCTGCTCTCTCTTCACTCCATCGACCTCCTTTGCACCAAATGGGTTTCTATGCCAGTCTGGTGGTTTCATAGGTTCGAGGAGCAGAATTAAGCCATTCGGCCCATCAAGTCACAGGGCGGCACGGTGGCACAGCGGTAGAGTGGCTGCCTTACAGCACCTACAGCCGGAGACCTGGGTTCAATCCCGACTACGGGTGCTGTCTGTACGGAGTTTGTACGTTCTCTCCGTGACCATGTGGGTTTTCTCTGAGATCTTCGGTTTCTTCCCACACTCCAAAAGGACGTGCAGGATTGCAGGTTAATTGACTTGGTGCAAATGTAAATTGTCCCTAGTGTGCGTAGGATGGTGTAAGTGTGTGGGGATCGCTGGGCGGTGCAGACTCGGCGGGCCAAAGGGCTAGCTTCCGCACTGTATCTCTAAACTAAACTAAAACTAAGTCTATTTCGCCATTCAATCATGACTGATCTGTCTTTCCCACTTAACCCCATCTCCTGTCTTTTCCCCATAACCCCTGACACACGTATGTGTATCATATTGGATCTATCATGTACTTCATATGTTATGCAGCATTATCCGCGATTGAACCTAGTTGGGGAAAAGAGTGACGTTTAGGTTTAGATTTATCACATGTATGGGAATAAAGTGAAAAGCTTTGCTTTGCATGCTTTCTAATCAAACCAGTTAATACCATACATAAATACAACCTAGCCAAACTCAAGCACAATAGGTAGAGCAAGGGGAAGGAAGATGCAGAGTGCTAAATTTAATTTCTCAGCATTATAGTGCATCAGTTCCAGAGACTAATAGCCCTGTCCCACGGTACGGGTTCATTCCAAGAGCTCCCCCGAGTTTAAAAAAATCAAACTCGTGGTAAGCACGGAGAATGAACGTAGCGGGTACGTCGGAGCTCGGGGACGTCTCTTAACGGCTCGCTACGCTACCGGCAGGTACTCGGGAAGACTCGCTAACGGCAGGTAAGCACGGGAAGACTCGTGAAGATTTTTCAACTTGTCCACGAGAGCCCAGAGTACCGACGAGCGGCCATTACCGTAAATCTCAGAGAACGAATCAGGGGAAATCGGGGGAGCTCTTGGAATGAACTCGTACCGTGGGGACAGGGCTTTTAGTCCAATGACTGCAATGGGGTAGAGGTGAATCAGACAGTACCCTGGCCTAATGGGCCATTCAGAAGTCTGTTAACAGAGGGGAAGATAGACACAATGCAGAATAAAGGTCTCACCTATTCCTTTTCTCCAGAGATGCTGCCTGACCCACTGAGTTACTCAGTTACTTTATAAGATGTCTTCGGTGTAAACTAGCATCTGCAGTTCCTTCCCATACTATGCAAACAGAGAGGAAGAGACTGTTCCTGAGTCTGGTCAAAATTCTGTATCTTCTGCTAAACGGAAACAAAGTCCAATGCCCGCAATGGGGTAGAGGTGAATTGGTCGGTACCCCAGCTTAGGATAGAGGTGAATCGTTCACCGTCAATAGGAACCCAGTGGTTGCAGTGTGAGATGGCTTGCACCCTTTATTCTTGATTAGTACGGGTGTCAGGGGTTATGGGGAGAAGGCAGGAGAATGGGGTTACGAGGGAGAGATAGCTCAGCCATGATTGAATGGCGGAGTAAACCTGATGGGCCGAATGGCCTAATTCTACGCCTATCGTTTATGACCTCATGACCCTGCCTTGACAAGGGTGGATTATCGTATATAGATACAAAGTACTGGAGTAACTCAGCAGGTCAGGCAACATCTCTGGAGGAAAAGGATGGGTGATGTTTCTAGTCTGGACCCTGCGATCAGACTGAAGATAGGTCCCGACTTGAAATGCCACCTAGCCTTTTTCTCCAGGAGCTTGCTGCCTGACCCGTTGAGTTACTCCAGCACTTTGTGTCTATCTTCGGTATATACCAGCATCTGCAGTTCATAGGTTCCAGGAGCAGAAGGAGGCCATTCGGCCCATCAACTCTACTCCGCCATTCAATCATGGCTGATCTGTCCTTCCCCCTCAACCCCATTGCTCTGCCTTCTCCCTATAACCACTGACACCCCAGCATCAGGAACATGTTTCCTGCCTCTAGCGTGTCCAAACCCTTAACAATCTTGTATGTTAGAATAAAGGGAAGGTCATTTAAGACTGATGTGAGAAAAAACTTTTCACCCAGAGTTGTGAATTTGTGGAATTCCCTGCCACAGAGGGCAGTGGAGGCCAAGTCACTGGATGGATTTAGGAGAGAGTTAGATAGAGCTCTAGGGGCTAGTGGAGTCGAGGGATATGGGGAGAAGGCAGGCACGGGTTATTGATGGGGGACGATCGGCCATGATCACAATGAATGGCGGTGCTGGCTCGAAGGGCCGAATGGCCTCCTTCAGCACCTATTTTCTATGTTTCTATGTTTCTATGTTAATCAAGAATCTATCAATCTCTGCCATTGACTTGGCCTCCATAGCCACCTGTGGCAATGAGGATCCTTTCTACAGGCCTTTGACTATGTTGGCTGCTATTCCGAGGATTTGTGCAAAGACTCGATCTCGTTCACTCTTCTGTGACATAACTCCAATGTTACGGTTAACGTGTTGGTTCGGAACTGCAACAGAGGAAGTCACTCCTCTCCAACTTCTCTGCCAAATGGCTGTGAAATCAATAACGGTGTACACCTCCGAGTTTGTCATTACCCATAGCCCGAGAGGAAACATTCCTTGCATCCTTTGAAAATCAATGAAGATGCGTTAAGGAAGCCATTACTCTCCAATCCCCCTTCCCCTCCCTTGCTCATGATTGTTCTCGACACATGTCCCCTGTAGACTGTTCATTATTAATGAGAGGATGGCTCCACTCAATAAATCTCTTCAGAAAGTAAAATAAAATGCATACACCCAAGATTACAGGAGTTCTCTCATTTCCTCTCAGTGTAGCAGAGTTGTCGGCCTAGAATTTCAGCCCCAATTGTGAGGGTGGACTTGCTACATTGAGGTGGCTTCAACTTGGACTCATCTCTGAAATTCTGTCTCTACCAAGGTGGAAACAAACGCATGCCTGCGATAATCTAGAATTGGGTATTTTTAAGGCGCAGATTGACAGATTCTTGATTAGTACGGGTGTCAGGGGTTATGGGGAGAAGGCAGGAGAATGGGGTTGAGATGGAAAGATAGGTCAGCCATGATTTGATGGGCCGAATGGCCTAATTCTGCTCTTAGAATCTATAAACGTATGAACTATTCCCTGTCTGACCTGTCTGGATAGCAAGCAACCAAAGCTTTTCACTGCATGACAATAATATATCTAAACCTGACACAAAACAGATCTCTGCAGATCTTAAAGTGGCTCTTCAAGTCGATGAGGTTGTTCCTTGCAATGCAGCTGTAGTTCAACATAGAAACATAGAAACATAGAAAATAGGTGCAGGAGTAGGCCATTCGGCCCTTCGAGCCTGCACCGCCATTCACTATATGATCATGGCTGATCATCCAACTCAGTATCCCATACCTACCTTCTCTCCATACCCCCTGATCCCTTTAGCCACAAGGGCCACATCTAACTCCCTCTTAAATATAGCCAATGAACTGTGGCCTCAACTACCTTCTGTGGCAGAGAGTTCCAGAGATTCACCACTCTCTGTGTGAAAAATGTTTTCCTCATCTCGGTCCTAAAGGATTTCCCCTTTATCCTTAAACTGTGACCCCTTGTCCTGGACTTCCCCAACATCGGGAACAATCTTCCTGCATCTAGCCTGTCCAACCCCCTGAATTTACAGTTCAGTTTAGTTTAGTTTAGAGATTCCCGGTTTCATCCCACACTCCAAAGACATTCAGTTTTGTACGCTAATTGTCTGGGTACAATTGTAAATTGTCCCTAGTGTGTGTAGGATACTGTTAGTGTGCGGGGATCGCTGGTCGGTGCGGACTCGGTGGGACGTAGGGTGTATCTCTACACTGCATAAGACTTTGGCGAGACCGCATTTAGAATATTGTGTTCCGTTTTAAGCACCATATTATAGGAAAGGTATTGTCAAGCTTGAAAGGGTTGAGAAAAGATTCACGAGGATGTTGCCAGGACTAGAGGGTGTGAGCTATTGGGAGAGGTTGAGTAGGCTGGGTCTCTATTCCATGGAGTGCAGGAGGATGAGGGGGGATCATGAGAGGAATGGATCGGGTAGATGCACAAAATCTCTTGCCCAGAGTAGGGGAATCAAGGACCAGATGACACAGGTTTAAGGTGACACAGGGAAAAGATTTAATAGGAACCTGAGGGGTAACTTTATCACACAAAAGGTGGTGGGTGTATAGAACAAGCTGCCAGAGGAGGTAGTTGAGGCTGGGACTATCTCATCATTTAAGAGACAGTTAGACAGGTACATGGATAGGTCAGGTTTGGAGGGATATGGACCAAGCGCAGGCAAGTGGGACATTGTTGGCCGGTGTTGGCAAGTTGGGCTGAAGGGCCTGTTTGCACACTGTATGACTCCATGCCTAAACTAAAAGTGTCCTCTGATTCTTGAATAACAAGATAATTTGCTCCACTGATTTTCACTGAGGATAAATACAGGGACCGCTTAATGCTTTTCATGTATACTACGGTGAAGTCTTTTGTGAACCACAAATGGAGTTTCAGAATAATGTTTCATCTGAAAGATGACACTTGGCCGATACTGGATTGGAGTGCCGGCATGATTGTTTTCTTCACGTCCCTTGTCAGACTCAAAACTCAATACATTTACAGTCCTTAACATTGATAAAAATGTGTGACTCCCTTCTAACCACACACAAGAATACTGTGCATCTTTGCAAGACCTTGTTGTGTGCAAATTGGTCACAGCATTTGGAGCCATAGACTCATAGATTCATACAGCATAGAAAGAGGCCCTTCGGCCCAATTTGTTCATGCTGACCAAGGTGCTTCATCGAAACTAATCCCATTTGCCCACGTTTGCCCCATATCCCTCTAAACCTTTCCGATCCACGTGCTTGTTCAAGTATCTTTTAAATGTCGTGATAGTCCCTGCCTCAACTACATAGAAAATAGAAACATAGAAAATAGGTGCAGGAGTAGGCCATTCGGCCCTTCGAGCCTGCACCGCCATTCGATATGATCATGGCTGATCATCCAACTCAGTATCCCATCCCTGCCTTCTCTCCATACCCCCTGATCCCTTTAGCCACAAGGGCCAGATCTAACTCCCTCTTAAATATAGCCAATGAACTGTGGCCTCAACTACCTTCTGTGGCAGCGAATTCCACAGATTCACCACTCTCTGTGTGAAAAATGATTTTCTCATCTCAGCCCAACTACCTCCTCTGACAGCTTGTTCCATACACCCACCAACCTCTGAGAGAAAAGATTGCCCCTTAGGTTCCTATAAAATGTTTCCCTCTCAGCATAAATCTATGTCCTCTGATCCTTGATTGCCCTACCCTGTGTATTCACCCCTCCTATTCCCCTCGTGGTTTTATACAGCTCCATAACATCACCCCTCAGCCTCCTGCACTCCAAGGAATAAACTTATATCCTGCTCAACCTCTTCCTATAGATCAGACCCTCGAGTCTTGGCAACATCCTCATAAATCTTCTCTGCTGCTATTCCAGCATAAGGGCATCCCTTCTATAGTCGGGTGGCCAAACACTGAACGCAATACCCCAACGTGAAAACAATGTGTGCACTGGAAATTCTTTAGTGACTGTAAAGTGGCTGACAATAGACAATAGACAATAGGTGCAGGAGTAGAGGCCATTTGGCCCTTCGAGCCAGCACCGCCATTCAATGTGATCATGGCTGATCATCCCCAATCGGTACCTCGGCTGTTTAGACTATCGACTTTAAAGACACAAAGCGGAAATAGGCTCACCGAGTCCGCACCGACCAGCGATCACCCCGTACACTAACACTATCTTACACACTAGGGACATTTTACAATTTTACCAAAGCCAATTAACCTGTACTTCTTTGGTACACCCGGCGAAACTCCGCGCAGGACACAGGGAGAATGTACAAACTCCGTTCACACAGCACCGGCAGTCAGGATTGAACCACCATCTCTGGCGCTGTAAGGCAGAAACTCTACCGCTGCGCCACTGTGCCTCCTCTGAAATATTTTTGGAGTTCCTAAGGTTTGGAAAAGCACAACAAGAGGCATGCTGCCCATGTGGGCTTGGAACCTGCATGAAGAACTTTGTGTGTACTGTTGAGGGATTTCCTGCCTTGAAAAACAGATTTGCTCCCCTGCCACCTTCCAACCGAGCTGGCAACGCCTGCTGGACCAATTACTTATTCATTCTGGGATGAGAACAAATGCTGGCAAGGTCAACGTTTATCGTCCGAACCTAATTGCTTCTGAGATGAGCAAGCACTTAAGTATCCACCACGCTGATAGACCTGGAGTCACGTTTGGCCAGGCTACATAAAGAGGGCAGATTTGCTGAATTACATCAGTGAATAAAATGTATGACATACGGTAGAATGTGGAACAGTCCAGCACAGGACCACAATGTCTGAGCCAAACATGATGCGAAGACCAACTCTTATCTTCCTGCAAATAATCCATGTCCCTCTATTCCCTGTACAACGTGTGCAGCCCTGACCTCCCGTCTGCCTCATTGAACTACCTTTAATCAGAAGGTACACAAAAATGCTGGAGAAACTCAGCGGGTGCAGCAGCATCTATGGAGCGAAGGAAATAGGTGACGTTTCGGGACGAAACCCTGAAGGAAATAGGCAACGTTTTGGGCCGAAACCCTTCCGGGTTTCGGCCCGAAACGTTGCCTATTTCCTTCGCTCCATAGATGCTGCTGCACCCGCTGAGTTTCTCCAGCATTTTTGTGTACCTTCGATCTTCCAGCATCTGCACAGTTCCTTCTTGGATACCTTTAATCAGAGATGGGCACAAAATCCCGGAGTAACACAGCGGGACAGGCAGCATCTCTGCAGCCAATAACATCCTGTAGCCGCGGACTCCGGTAGGTAAATGCCGAGTCCGGACCTCCAAGCCGCGGAGTGTGTTCCCCCCGTCCCGACGTCGGAGTTTAGATCATCCCGCCGAGAGGGGCTGTACATCGGGCCGTCTGTAGCGGCAACTATGGAGGGTTCATGGCCCCGATCATGGGTGAACAAAGGAGGAGGACTGGCTGAACTTTGTGCCTTCCACCACAATGAAGAATGCTGTGGTGGATGTTTGTGTTCAATGTTATTGCGTATTGTGTGTTCTTTTAAAGTGTATCGCTGCTGGCAAATTCATTTCACTGCATGTGATGTATAAATTTGACTTTGACTTTGACTTTGGAGAGAAGGAATGGGTGACATTTTGGATCGAGACCCTTCTTCCGATCGGACTTTACCTGACTTCAATGTTATATCTGTGCACTAAATCCTTTATCCTTTGTCTTTGTTCTGTGGATGGCTTGATTGTATTCATTTGGTTTCGACTGGGAGGCATGCAAACAAAAGCTTTTCACTGTACCTGGGTACACCTGATGCTAATATACTAAACTAAACTAAACTAAAGACAGACACAAAATGCTAGAGTAACTCAGCGGGTCAGGCAACATCTCTGGAGAAAAGGAATAGGTGACGTTTCGGGTCGAGACCCTTCTTCAGACTGAGAGTCAGGGGGAGAGGGAAACTAGAGGTATGAAAAGGTTCAGAACAAGTCAGAACCGGCACCCATATCCCAGGAAAGGTGGAGCCCACAATGGTCCATTATTGGCTTAGAAGAGGTGGTAACGAAGGGATGAGAACAGTAAGACTAGGGTGGGGGAGGGACGGAGAGAGAGGGAATACAAGCAAAACTAAAGCAAACTGAACTATCCAAACGTCTCTTAAAAGCCACCATCGTGTCTGCCTTCACCATCATCCCCGGCAACATGTTCCAGGCACCCACCACATTTGGGGTCGAATTCTTGCCCGTTCATCTCCTTTAAACTTTGTCCCACTCACCTTAAAGCCGTGCCCTCCAGTATTTGACTCGGGTGAATTTCCATGACAAGCCAGTCGCTACAAGGTGACAATAATGGTCAGAAGCTGCAGGGTGAGTGTTTGACGACACTGGGCCTGTCTGTACTCACTGGAGTTTAGAAGGATGAGGGGAGGACCTCATTGACACTTATTGAATAGTGAAAGGCCTGGATAGAGTGGACCAGACTATCTAGGACCAATAGACAATAGACAATAGACAATAGGTGCAGGAATAGGCCATTAGGCCCTTCGAGCCAGCACCGCCATTCAATGTGATCATGGCTGATCATCCCAATCTGTACCCCGTTCCTGCCTTCTCCCCATATCCCCAGACTCCGCTATTTTTAAGAGCCCTATCTAGCTCTCTCTTGAAAGCATCCAGGGAACCTGCCTCCACCGCCCTCTGAGGCAGAGAATTCCACAGACTCACCACTCTCTGTGAGAAAAAGTGTTTCCTCATCTCCGTTCTAAATGGCTTACTCCTTATTCTTAAACTGTGGCCCCTGGTTCTGGACTCTCCCAACATCAGGAACACAACTCTCGCATGTCCAAGCCCTTAACAATCTTATATGTTTCAATGAGATGCCCTCTCATCCTTCTAAACTCCAGAGATCATAGCCTCAAAATTAATAAGGAGATGAGGAGGAATTTCTTTAATTAGAGGGTGGTGAATCTGTGAAATTCTTTGCCACAGAAGGCTGTGGAGGCCAAGTCAATGGATATTTTTAAGGCAGAGATAGATAGATTCTTGATTAGCACGGGTGTGAGGAGTTATGGGGAGAAGGCAGGAGAATGGGGTTAGGAGGGAGTGAGATAGATCAGCCATGATTGAATGGTGGAGTAGACTTGATGGGCCGAATGGCCTAATTCTGCTCCTATCACTTATGACCTTATGATCTTATGACCAAAATGAATTTATCTTCTTAATCCCACATTCCAAACTATGAGATTTGAAGGTGCATTCAGGTCAATAATGCAGGCCTCAGTGTTGTCTTCCTGTAACTAATATTCATACTAGAGGTTCTGAACCTTCTCAAGAGTTCACGCCTACTTGGAAATATTGACAACTCTTCATTTCATTATGCTTAGATCTGTTTCCGTGCAGTTCGGTCGAATAATACAACAGAAAACCAGCTGCTATCATTTAACCGATGTGACCAATACATCAGACTGGCAGCCCATGGGATTTGTACCATGTAGTAATCTTATCAGATTGACCGATGAAGGGTTCAGTATGTCATGTTGATAATTCCTGCAATTCAGGCCAATCCTACAAATTGTAGCCTGCCTGATTAATATAACAATCTATCAGCAGATTAGTGCTTGCCTTTTCCAGTAGAGTCTAGGTGGTGTATTGATTTAGCAATATCCATATCATTGGATTTCTGTAATTAGATCTACCTCTATACAGAATGGAATTGGTGCTAAAAGCAAAATCTGTTGATAGTCAACCGCAAGACCTGAAGTTCAGTTTTTAATCTGATTTAATAGAGGAGGCGGGTGGCACAGTGGCTCAGTGGTAGAGTCGCTGCCTTACAGCGCTAGGGACCCGGGTTCGATCCTGACTGCGGGCGCTTGTCTGTACGGAGTATATACGTTCTCCCCGTAACCAGCGTGGGTTTTCCCCGGGTGCTCCAGTTTCCTCCCACACACCAAAGACGTGCAGGTTTGTAGGTTAATTGGCATTGGTAAAAATTTGGAAAAAATTGTCCCTGCCTCCACAACTTTCTGTGGCAATGAGTTCCATAGATTGACCATTGACTAAGAAATTCCTTCTAAACATAGAAACATAGAAACATCGAACAATAGGTGCAGGAGTAGGCCATTCGGCCCTTCGAGCCTGCACCGCCATTCAATATGATCATGGCTGATCATCCAACTCAGTATCCCGTACCTGCCTTCTCTCCATACCCCCTGATCCCTTTAGCTACAAGGGCCACATCTAACTCCCTCTTAAATATAGCCAATGAACTGGCCTCAACTACCTTCTGTGGCAGAGAGTTCCAGAGATTCACCACTCTCTGTGTGAAAAATGTTTTTCTCATCTCAGTCCTAAAGGATTTCCCCTTTATCCTTAAACTGTGACCCCTTAGCCTGGACCTCCCCAACATCGGGAACAATCTTCCTGCATCTAGCCTGTCCAACCCCTTAAGAATTTTGTAAGTTTCTATAAGAGGTACGTCCTTTTAATCTGAGGCTGTGCCCTCTGGTCCTAGACTCTCCCAAGAGTGGGAACACCTTCTCCGCTCTGTATGCAAGTAAGCTAGAACTGTATTTACCACCTCGTAGAACACAGCACGGGTTTGCTCTGGTGCAGAAGGCAGCCATTCAGCCCATCAAATCAATGCTAGCTGAGTCAACGGGTCATGTAGAATGTGTGGCTGAAGCAGAGTTCATCTTTGGCAAGCTGCCCTCGCAAACATTTCCAACACTTTCTGGTTTCGTTTAGTATTAATTTAGAGAAGGAGTGCGGAAACAGGCCCTTCGGCCCAACGAGTCCGTGCCGGCCAACGATCATCCCATATACCACCACTATCCTACACACTAGGACGGTGGTAGGTGGCGCAACAGTCGAGTTGCTGCCTCACAGCGCCAGAGACCCAGGTTCGATCTACAGGTGTTCAAGAAGGAACTGCAGATGCTGGAAAATCGAAGGTAGACAAAAATTGCTGGAGAAACTCAGCGGGTGCAGCAGCATCTATGGAGCGAAGGAAATAGGCAACGTTTCGGGCCGAAACCCTGAAGGAAATAGGCAACGTTTCGGGCCGAAACCCGGAAGGGTTTCGGCCCGAGACGTTGCCTATTTCCTTCGATCTACAGGTGCCGTCTATAGGGTGACCACGGGTGCTGTCTATGCGGAGTTTGTACGTTCTCCCCGTGACCGCGTGGGTTAGCTCCGGTTTCTTCCCACACTCCAAAGACGTACAGGTTTGTAGGTTCGTTGGCTCCGGTAAAAGATTGTAAATTGTCCCAAGTGTGTAGGAGAGTGCTAGTGTCCGGGGATCGCCGGTCGGCACGGACCCCGGTGGGCCGAAGGGCCTGTTGCCGCGCTGTATCTCCGAACTAAACTAACCAGCGGAGGCCGTTTACAATTTTTACCGAAGCCCAATTTTACCGAAGCCAATTTCTTTTACAATACAAAATGCTTTAATTCAAAACAAACGAAAAATACAGAGTAGTAACACGATCAAATAATGCCTATATTGGCAGTTTACAAACAAAGTCGTCAAATTAAAATATTAACATTGTTATCAACAATACATTCGGCCTCCCGCGGCGACCAGCGTTGACGGAAGGCGGGTGTTGACGTGTGCGTGTGTTCCCTCTCCAGGGACACCCGAGCACGGACGTAACCCCGGAAAAGGGGCGGGCAGCCGACCGTTGTACAGCCGTCGACTGCCCGCTGCCTGGACCCGCGAATGGCCATCTTGGCCGGGCCCAGGAGCAGACCGACAGGGAGACCCCCTCCCCCCCCCCCCCCTGCTGACCCTCCCCCCTCTGTACCGGGTGCCCAAAAATCAATAGCGTCGGGTTAAAGTGGAGCCACAACTCGAGGAGCAGCCCCTTCAGATACTCGAACAGGGGCTGCAACCTCTCACACTCTATGTACACACACACACACACACACACACGGTCCCTTCCTCACCGCAGAAATAACAAGCAGGGGAAGAGTCCGTGAACCGGCTCAAGTACCTATTACAGGCCACGTCTCTGTGCAACACTCCCCACCCCCAGGTCCCCGATGTAAAGGGGGGAGGACTCCCTTGTAGAGAGACCTCCACTGGGGACCGCTCCCCTCGTCAGGTGGGAAACTAGTATGTCCTGGGAGCGTGGGGGGGAAACCGGAGCACCTGGAGAAAACCCACGCGGTCACAGGGGAGAACGTGCAAACACCGTACAGACAGCGCCCGTGGTCAGGATCCACCCCGTGAGGCAGCGAATCCACCGCTGCGGATTTCCAGCGCCTGAAGGTTTTCTTTGCTCAACTGCAAGACTCGCCGCGAGGAACACTGTGTTCATTTGGCCTAATTTTCTTCTTATTCCTGGAGAAACTGTTGGCATCACAGAGCTCCCTGGAGACCTGAGTAGATGAAACAGCAGAAAGATTGGGCAGGAGCCTATTCTGCATTTGCATTTATACAACACAGAGAGCCCTAACCGTAAAAAGTGTCACATATCCATGTTCCCCAGGGATGCTGCCTGACACGCTGAGCTACTCCATCGCTTTGTCTCTTGTCTTTTACTTTGTGAAGCAGCAACTGCAGTTCCTTGTATCTTCATGTACAGTAAAACATATTGTCGGGCTGCACCACAACTTAAATTTGGGAACAGATAGATAGATAGATAGATAGATAGATAGATATAAGTTATTGCCACACAACCAGGGTTGGTGGAAATTTGGGTTGTCAGCAGCAGTACAATAATAAAGAACACACAATAAAACTGTAACACAAACATCCACCACAGCATTCATCACTGTGGTGGAAGGCACAAAAAATTTGGCCAGTCCTCCTCCATTTCCCCCCCGTGTACAGGACAAGGGTCCAGAGTCAGTCCAGGATCGGCTCTTCCTCACCGGAGACCGCGGCTTTAAGATGGTGTAGGCCGCAGGCCGGCGGTCGAGATTTAAAGTCCCCGCCGCAGCCAGAAGCACCGTAGACTGCAGGGCCGGCGGTCGAAGCTCCCCTCCAGGGGTGATGGAAAGTCCATGCCGCACCCGCGGTAGAAGTCGGCCACGGGCCGGCAGTGGTGGCTTCTTCTTCCCCCGGGTCCCCCACGAGGGATCCCGGGCTGTAGACGCCGCACCAGCTGGAGCTCTGCAGACCGCGGCTTCAGGCTGCGACTTCAGGCTGCCGGCTGCCCCGGGCCAGCGAAACGGAGCGCTCCCCTCCAGCGAGCCCCAGCGAGGGCTCACCCGCTCCACGCCGAGAGTCCACGCTGCGCCCGCCGCTGAAGCCCCGGGCGCGTCTCCGGGAAAGGCCGTGCCGATCCTTGATGTTAGGCCACGGGGGAGGCGACCTGGAGGAGGTGGCCGAAGCGGTTTCCCCCTCACCCCCCCACACCACCCCCCACACAAAACACACAAAGAAACATTAAAAACAGACTTTTAAACATACGAAAAAATAAAAAAAAGTTGAAAAAACTGACGAGCTGCTGACATGGCTGCTGCACAGAGCAGCGCCCCCTACTTTTAAACGGCCACCTAGATCTGCCCAAGACCACTAGAAATTTCAGAGATAGGCGCAAATTAACTCAGCGGGTCAGGCAGCATCTCTGGAGAAAAGGGAAAGCTGTGGAAAGCATCTTGTCCGGAAATATTACAATCTGGTTTGGGAATTGCTCTGCCCAGGACAAGAAGGCTCTGCAGAGAGTAGTGCGTTCGGCCGAACGCACTATGGGAACTACACTCGCCCCCCTGCAGGAACTATACATCAGGAGGTGCAACTCCAGAGCCACCACTTCCACCCCTGCAACGGACTGTTCCAGCTGCTACGGTCAGGCAAACGCCTCTGTTGCCATGCGGTGAGAACGGAGAGGTTGAGAAGGAGTTTCTTCCCAGAGGCCATTCGGACTGTAAACTCCTATCTCACCAGGGACTAACTTTACTGAACCTTTTTCCTTCCACCCACAATATTTAATATGTGACTCTGTTTGTACTTTGTTTGGTTGTTTGTTTGTTTGTCCTTTTGCACAAAGTCCGCGAGCATTGCCACTTTTCATTTCACTGCACATCTCGTATGTGTATGTGACGAATAAACTTGACTTGACTTGGAATAGGTGCAGTTTGGGGTCAGAGCCCTTCCTCAGATTGTTTCACAGAGAGTTGTGGACATAGCCCAGTCCATCACACAGACCAGACTCCCCACCATTGACCCCCATCTACACCTCATGCTGCCTCGGGAAAGCAGCCAACATAATCACAGAAGGCAACAAATAGTCTGAAGAAGGGTTTCGGCCCGAAACATCGCCTATTTCCTTCAGGGTTTCGGCCCGAAACGTTGCCTATTTCCTTCGCTCCATAGATGCTGCTGAACCCGCTGAGTTTCTCCAGCATTTTTGTCCACCAACATAATCAAAGTCAGGCTAGATGCAGGAAGATTGTTCCCGATGTTGGGGAAGTCCAGGACAAGGGGTCACAGTTTAAGGATAGAGGGGAAGTCTTTTAGGACCGAGATGAGGAAAACATTTTTCACACAGAGAGTGGTGAATCTGTGGAATTCTCTGCCACAGAAGGTAGTTGAGGCCAGTTCATTTGCTATATTTAAGAGGGAGTTAGATGTGGCCCTTGTGGCTAAAGGGATCAGGGGGTATGGAGAGAAGGCAGGTACAGGATACTGAGTTGGATGGCGGTGCATATTGAATGGCGGTGCAGGCTCAAAGGGCCGAATGGCCTACATCTGCACCTATTTTCTATGTTTCTATGTTTCTATGTTAAGACTTGTCCTTATTCCCCCCACTCCTGTCGGGCAGAAGGTACAGAAGCTTGAAAGCACGCACAACCAGACTCAGGAACAGCTTCTTCCCCTCTGTTATCGGGCTTCTGAACGGTCCTTCCATAAGCTAGGGTACTGTCCGATTCACCTCTACCCCATTGGACATTATGTCCATGGAACGGATGCACTACAAAGCTGAGAACTATATTCTGCACTCTGTATCTTCCCCTTTGCTCTACCTGTTGTACATGAGATTATCTTGATTGTATTTATGTGTGGTATTATCCGATCTGATTAGATAGAATGCAAAGCAATGCTTTCCACTGTACCTCGGTACACGTGACAATAAGATACTAATAATTAAACCAGTATCTGGTTGAAGGAACATTGGTCTCTGGATCACAAGCTGGGAAGACTTGGGCGGCACGATGGCGCAGCGTTAGGGCTGCTGCCTCACAGCGTCAGAGACTCAGGAGCGATCCTGACTACGGGGAGCTGTCTGTGTGGAGTTTGTACGCTCTCCCCGTGACCTGCGTGGGTTTTCTCCGGGTGCTCCGGTTTCCCCCCACACTCCAAAGACGTGTAGGTTCGTAGGTTAATTGGCTTCTGTAAATTGCCCCAAGTGTGTGGGATAGAACTAGTGTACGGGCTGATCGTTGGTCGACGCGGACTTGGTGGGCCGAAGGGCCTGGGTCTCGAGGAAAAAACGCTTAAGTAAAACTGAAAGAGAGGGGAGGCTTGGAAATAGACTGATCGCTCTGAATTTGAGTCCGGACTATACTAAGGGTTCAAGTTCAAGTGAGTTTATTGTCATGTGTCCCTGTATAGGACAATGAAATTCTTACTTTGCTTCAGCACACAGAACATAGTAGGCATTGACTACAAAACAGATCAGTGTGTCCATATACCATAATATAAATATATACACACACATGAATAAATAAACTGATAAAGGGCAAATAACAGAAAATGGGTTCATAATAATCAGAGTTTTGTCCGAGCCAGGTTTAATAGCCTGATGGCTGTGGGGAAGTAGCTATTCCTGAACCTGGTCGTTGCAGTCTTCAGGCTCCTGTACCTTCTACCTGAAGGTAGCAGGGAGATGAGTGTGTGGCCAGGATGGTGTGGGTCTATGATGATGCTGCCAGCCTTTTTGAGGCAGCGACTGCGATAGATCCCCTCGATGGAAGGAAGGTCAGAGCCGATGATGGACTGGGCAGTGTTTACTACTTTTTGCAGTCTTTTCCTCTCCAGGGCACTCAAGTTGCCGAACCAAGCCACGATGCAACCGGTCAGCATGCTCTCTACTGTGCACCTGTAGAAGTTAGAGAGAGTCCTCCTTGACAAACCGACTCTCCGTAATCTTCTCAGGAAGTAGAGGCGCTGATGAGCTTTCTTGGGTTCGGGGACGGTTGCAAGTGCTGGCTCGAAGGGCCGAATGGCCTCCTCCTGCACCTATTTTCTAAGTCGGCATTGTGAGTTGAATCATTTGGCAACAAATAGAGGGTTTGCCAAACATTATATGCAAGGGGGAAACCCAATTAAATTGCCGCAGACATCCAGAGAGGACGACAGATCAGCCCCAAACCCCTCACTGTCTCCGACACACCTGCAGTATAGAGCTAATAAATGTGATTAGAGACTGTCCTGTAATTGCAGCCCGCTCCCGTAAGCTGAAGAAACTATGGAATTACTTAGCTATTGACCACGGTGATCAGGAACAGGACACAATTCCTGAATTCCACGGGAATCATGGTTTCTCTGAGAGTACACCTTTATTTCTCAGCAACTGGTTCAAGACGTCTTGTTTTGTGCGGGTGCCAGGGTTTATGGGGAGAAGGCAGGAGAGTGAGGTCAGGAGGGAGAGATAGATCACCCATGATCGCCCAAGTGGCGGAGTAGACTTGCTGGGCCGAATGGCCTAATTCTACTCATATCACTTGACCTTATGGCCTTATGACTTGAAGGGCACGCTGGGGAGCGGGGGGAGTGGACGAGGAAAAGAAAGAGAGGAAAAGAGGGAAGAGTGGGTGGTTGGAAGGATGTGAAGGAATTCAGCCGTAGGAGGGAAGGTAAATGGAAAGGGAGGGGGTGAATGGAAGGAGGACTATTTTATCTAGTTGTACCATGATTACAATGACGTTTTCTGAGTTAAATGCCTTTTTTGTGCCTTTTTTTGTATATTTATTATGCTTTTTTGCCTGCCCATTTCAGAGTTTTTTAGTGTCCAAACATCCTGGCTCTTGTACCGAGGTACAGTGAAAGGCTATGCATTGTATGCAATCCAAACAGATGAGATATGCAATACATAAATACAACTGTCAAACGTATTTGGTGTGAATGTAGAAATAAGGACCAGTAGATGCTGGTTAATACACAAGAGGACCACAAGGTGCTGGAGTAACAATTATACCAAGCCCATTAACCGACAAACCTGGACCTCTTTGGAGTGTGGGGGCAAACCGGAGCTCCTGGAGAAAACCCACGAGGGTCACAGGGAGAACGAACAAACTCCTTGCCGACAAGCACCCGTAGTCAGGATCATAGAAACATAGAAACATAGACAATAGGTGCAGGAGGAGGCCATTCTGCCCTTCGAGCCAGCACCGCCATTCGTTGTGATCATGGCTGATCATCCCCAATCTATAACCCGTGCCTGCCTTCTCCCCATATCCCTTGACTCCACTAGCCCCTAGAGCTCTATCTAACTCGCTCTTAAATCCATCCAGTGGTTTGGCCTCCACTGCCCTCTGTGGCAGGGAATTCCATAAATTCACAATTCTTTGGGTGAAAAACGTTTTTTCTCACCTCAGTCATAAATGACCTCCCCTTTATTCTAAGACTGTGGCCCCTGGTTCTGGACTCGCTCAACATAGGGAACATTTTTCCTGCATCTAGCTTGTCCAGTCCTTTTATAATTTTATATGTTTCCATAAGAACGCCCCTCGTCCTCCAAACCTCCAGTGAATACAAGCCTAGTCTTTTCAATCTTTCCTCATATGACAGTCCCGCCATCCCAGGGATCAATCTCGTTAACCTGCACTGCACTGCCTCAATCACAAGGATGTCCTTCCTCAAATTAGGAGACCAAAACTGTACGCAATACTCCAGATGTGGTCTCACCAGAGCCCTTGCGGCTCTGCATCTTCCCCTTTGCTCTGCCTATTGTATTGAGTTTGATTGTATTTATGTATAGTATTATCTGATCTGATCAGATAGCAGGGGAAATTATTTTTTTTCCGCCATACCACGGTGCATATGACACCTACCAGCAAAACAATTATTGCTCACTATCCGGCAGCTGATTTAGAAAGGCTGGATAAGGCAATTAGATTGGGCAATGGAAACTGAGGTTCTCACTCATCCTGAATCCTGAATCCATTGAATGCAACAAAAATCCTCCCTACACTGCAGCATGTCTGAGAACCGCTACCAACCCTAGAACAGCTCTGCCACCTTGTGGTGCATACTGGCAACAGCAATTGAAATACTCGGCAGGGAATAAATAAATGTATAAGGTAGACAAAAATGCTGGAGAAACTCAGCGGGTGAGGCAGCATCTATGGAGCGAAGGAAACAGGCAACGTTTTGGGTCGAAACCCTTCTAAAATTTATAATGTGTGGGAAGAAACTGCAGATGCTGGTTTGAACCTGAAGATAGACACAAAGTGCTGGAGTAACTCAGTGGGTCAGGCAGCATCTCTGGAGAGAAGGAATAGGTGACGTTTCGGGTCGAGACCCTTGTTCAGACTGAGAGTCGGGGCAAAGGGAAACGAGAGATATATAGACGGTGATACATGGAGATGCAGAACAAATGCAAAAACGTAACGGCGATAAAAGAAACATAGAAACATAGAAACATAGACAATAGGTGCAGGAGTAGGCCATTCGGCCCTTCGAGCCTGCACCGCCATTCAATATGATCATGGCTGATCATCCAACTCAGTATCCTGTACCTGCCTTCTCTCCATACCCCCTGATCCCTTTAGCCACAAGGGCCACATCTAACTCCCTCTTAAATATAGCCAATGAACTGTGGCCTCAACTACCTTCTGTGGCAGAGAATTCCACAGATTCACCAATCTCTGTGTGAAAAATGTTTGCCTCATCTCGATCCTAAAAGATTTCCCCCTTATCCTTAAACTATGACCCCTTGTTCTGGACTTCCCCAACATCGGGAACAATCTTCCTGCATCTAGCCCGTCCAACCCCTTAAGAATTTTGTAAGTTTCTATAAGATCCCCCCTCAATCTTCTAAAATCTAGCGAGTACAAGCCGAGTCTATCCAGTCTTTCTTCATATGAAAGTCCTGACATCCCAGGATGTTTCGAGTCGAGACCCATCCTCCAGTGTGAAGAAGCTCGAACATTTGATCAGTGGTCAGCAGACACTCTGTGGGCTGAAGGGCCTGTTTCCCTGCTGCATCTGTTAAAAACAAACAAAAATTACCTTAGCTGCAATTCTATTGAATGGCAGAAATGGCCGCAGGACCTAAATAGCCCCCCCCCCCTTGACCCTTGATCCTACACAAGAAACATAGAATCTTATAGAAACATATAAAATTATAAAAGGACTGGACAAGCTAGATGCAGGAAAAATGTTCCCAATGTGGGGCAATAGCACAAGGGTACGGTTGAATGCCGGTCAGCACAGACTTGGTGGGCAGAAGGGCTTGTTTCCGCTCTGTATATCTACCTGACTAAACTAAACTTATTGGGTTTCAAAGAACTCAGGGTGAGGAGTCCATGCTGACTGTTCTCTCCTCATTTGAGGGACGGGGTGGTGACGCAGCTGGTGGAGCTGCTGCCTCATGTAGCCAGGGCCCAGCGTTCAATCCTGGCCTCAGCAAGACAGCCAGCATCATCAGAGACCCCCCCCCCCCCACCACCCTGGCCACACACTCATTTCCCTCCTGACATCGGGGAAAATATAACGGAGCCTGAAAACTGTAACGTCCAGGTTCAGGAGCAGCTTCTTCCCGACAACAATCAGGCTATTAAACACGACAACCTCCAAATAAGCTCTGATCTACATAGACTTGACGACAATGGTTTTGTTTATTCGCACTATTTTTGTTTGTTTTTAGAGTATGTGTGTGTGTGTGTGTGTGTGTGTGTGTGTGTGTGTGTGTGTGTGTGTGTGTGTGTGTGTGTGTGTGTGTGTGAGTGTGTGTGTGTGTGTGTGTGTGTGTGTGTGTGTGTGTGTGTGAGTGTATGTGAGTGAGTGTGAGTGTGTGTGTGTGTGTGTGTGTGTGTGTATGTGTGTGTGTGTGTGCATGTGGGGTATGTGTGAGTGTGTGCGTGTGGGTGTGCGCGTGTGTGTGTGTGTGTGTGTGTGTGTGTGTGTGGTGTGTGTGGTGTGTGTGTGTGTGTGTGTGTGCGTGTGCGCGTGTGGTGTGTGTGTGTGGTGTGTGTGTGTGTGTGTGTGTGTGTGTGTGTGTGTGTGTGTGTGTGTGTGTGTGCGTGTGCACGTGTGTGTGTGTGTGTGTGTGTGTGTGTGTGTGTGTGTGTGTGTGTGTGTGTATGTGTGTGTGTGTGTGTGTGTGTGTGTGTGCGCGTGTGCGTGTGCACGTGTGTGTGTGTGCGTGTGTGTGTGTGTGTGTGTGTGTGTGTGTGTGTGTGTGTGTGTGTGTGTGTGTATATAATAATAATGTATATATATATTATTATTACATTTATATTTCTGCCTCCTGCACCCTTCACATTCTACTGTTCCTCCCACCTGTACACTTGGATGAACCGATTGAGGTAGAATATTGAGGTTTAGGTTTATCATCGTCATAAGTACAGAGGTACAGTGAAGAAGGGTTCCGATCTGAAACGTCGCCCATTCTTTTTCTCCAGAGAAGCTGCCTGACCCACTGAGTTACTCCAGCACTTTGTGTCTATCTTTGGTATAAAGCAGCATCTGCAGTTCTTTGTTTCTCCAGTGAACAGCTTCGTTGTGTATGTTATCCAAGCAGATCAATTATACGATATATTCAAGTCAAACTCAACCACAATAGATACAGGGGAAGAGTATAGTTCCCAGCATTGTAGCGCAGTAGTTCCAGAGACAAAGCCCAACGTCTGCAATGGGGTGGAGGTGGATCGGGCAGCACGTTAAATTATGGAAGAACCATTGAGAAACATGATAATAGAGAGGAAGAAACTGTTGAGGAAGGAACTGCAGATGCTGGTTTACACCGAAGATGGACAAAATGCTGGGGTAACTCAGTCGGGACAGGCTGCGTTACTCCAGCATTTTGTGACTATCTTCTGGAGAAACTGTTTCTGAGTTTGGTGGAGTGCGCTTTCATCTTCTGAGTGCTGGGAGCAGGAAGATGAAGGAATAACAAGTCCTCGTTTTGATTTCCTTGTGATTGATTGAAAGATGCAGCATGAAAGATGGCCCTTCGGCCCACGGAGTCCATGCCGACCATCGATCACCTATTCACACACGTTGAACGCACATTTTCGCTGTTCACACTCTGACTCTGTCTTGTTATTTAAGTTTGCAGATGACACATCTGTGACAGGTCTTATTACCAATAACATCGAAACCGTTTACCGTGGTGAAGTAGAGGAGCTAGTAAGGTGGTGTGAGAACAACAACCTCATACTTAACATCTCAAAAACTAAGGAGCTGGTTGTTGATTTCAGAAAGAAGGCCACCCCCCTCCTCCCTCTCTTCATCAATGGAGAGGTGGTTGAGAGGGTCACCTCCTTTAAGTTCCTCGGCACCACCATACATCAATCCCTATCATGGGAGCTCAACACCAGTCTCATAATCAGTAAGTGCCACCAGCGACTCTACTTCCTGCGGCAGCTCAAAAAATTCAGGGTCAGTCGACCAGCCATGACCCACTTCTATAGGTCTACCATAGAAAGCATACTCACATTCTCCATGCTTGTCTGGTATGGTCACACAACCTCGCAGGATAAGATTCGGCTGGAGAGAATAGTGCGCCGAGCTTCTAAGATCATCGGTTGCAGCAGACTTCCCTCAGTGACATCACTTTACTCAACAAGACTCACCAGAAAGGCCAAAAAAATCATAGCAGACCACTTTCACCCGGCACATTACCTCTTTAATCTCCTCCCATCAGGAAGGAGATATAGAAGCATTAAAAGTAAAACATCTCGCTTCAGAGACAGCACCTACCTCCAAGCCATCAGATATTTGAATTTGCACTAATCACTCTGCACTTTCACTTGCACTTGCACTTACGCTTAACATGACGGTGCTGGGTACTGTCCTTCCTGTATATATTGTCCTTCGTACAGTATTGTCTGTATTATTTATTGTGGTGTATGTGGTGGTTGTATTGTACTGTATTGTATCTGTCTGAGAGCGAACCAAGACACATTCCTATCAACTTGTTGACATGGCAATAAACTTCTTGAATCTTGAATCTTGAATCCCATTTTTTCATACAGTCCCCACAAAATAGGGGCGATTTACACAGGGCCAATCTTTGTGATGTGGGAAGAAACCGGAGCATCCAGAGGAAACCTACACATGGTCACAGGGAGAATACGCAGACGGTGGGTGAATGGGGTTGAGAGGGAAAAGTAGATTACCCATAGACTCGATGGGCCGAAGGGTCTAGTTCTGAGAAGGGTCTAGTTTCTACTGATTGGGGATGATCAGCCATGATCACATTGAATGGCGGTGTTGGCTCGAAGGGCCAAATGGCCTACCCCTGCACCTATTGTCTATTGTCTTTTGCTCCTTTAACTTATGAAACTCCACACAGACAGCACCCGAGTTTAGGATTGAACCTGGGTCTCTCGCGCTGAGAAGCAGCAGTTCTACCCGCTGCACCCCAATGCGCCCCCTGTGCCAGTTGAGTCCAGGCTTTTATTGCCATTTCACTGTGTTTTAATTGTCATGTGTGGGAGGTGAAAATGCGCAGTGAAATGCTCCGCACCAACATCCTCAGGACTTTCTACAGGGGCACGGTGGAGTCTGTACTCATGTACTGCATGAACATGTGGTACTCCAACTGCAACTGCTCAGACAGGAAGGCTCTGCAGAGGGTAGTGAGGGGAGCAGAGAGGATCATTGGCGTCTCCCTACCCTCGGTACAAGAACTGTTCCAGAGGCGCTGTCTGAAAAAAGCTCTGAGAATAGCTAAGGACAAACTGCACCCCCTCCACACACACATCTGGATCTCCTGCCATCAGGCAAGAGATACCGTAGCATCAAAGCCCGGACTACCAGACTGCTAAACAGCTTCCTGCCACAGGCTGTGAGGCTGCTAAACAGTCACTCTGTACTCACAGTCACCTGATTCTGCGGCTTTGCACTGACATTTTAATAACTCTGGCACTGGCCACTCAAATCAGCTGCCCTGGACATTTTAATGACTGTTTTTACTATTTTAATGTTGCTGTTTGACCAGCAGTTTAACTATTTATACTGTTTCATCAGGGACTGGATTGTGTTTACTGTTATTATAATAATAATAATAATGGATGGGATTTATATAGCGCCTTTCTAATACTCAAGACGCTTTACATCGCATTATTCATTCACTCCTCAGTCACACTCGGTGGTGGTAAGCTACTTCTGTAGCCACAGCTGCCCTGGGGCAGACTGACGGAAGCGTGGCTGCCAATCTGCGCCTACGGCCCCTCCGACCACCACCAATCACTCACACACATTCACACACAGGCAAAGGTGGGTGAAGTGTCTTGCCCAAGGACACAACGACAGTATGCACTCAAGCGGGATTCGAACCGGCTACCTTCCGGTTGCCAGCCGAACACTTAGCCCATTGCGCCATCTGTCGTCCCGATTATGTGTGAAATGTTTTAAGTTTCATGTGCGATGCTCCGGTATTCCCTGGGAAACGTCTTCTCATTTTGCACTATACAATTGTTGCTTTGCAAGATGACAATAAAGGCTGATTTGATTTGATTTGATTTGATTTCTCTTACAAACAGCCCAGTGGGGCGAATCGCCTGCGATGACGCCTCTCGCCACAGTGTGGCGGAGGAGGCACATGTTCCACCAGGCCAGCCACTGGCATCTTTGGCGACCAGAAGCGTTTCAGGAACAAAGGATTGCTGATTCCAATCTCACATCCGACCAGTGAAATCTGTTGCAGATGCACCGGGTCTGTACGATGTTAACAATAAATTAGAACATTTTTGGAGGCGAGGCTGTCGAGCATTTAATGAGAATTCCAAATGTCTCATGAACTAATTTAGGAAAGTGAAAGTGTTTAAGAAGGAACTGCAGATGCTGGAAAATCGAAGGTAGACAAAAATGCTGGAGAAACTCAGCGGGTGCAGCAGCATCTATGGAGCGAAGGAAATGGGCAACGTTTCGGGCCGAAACGTTGCCTATTTCATTCACTCCATAGATGCTGCTGCACCCGCTGAGTTTCTCCAGCAATTTTCTGTACCTTAGGAAAGTTAAAGTCGTCTTTATCACCAGGTTTGCAAATCGGGTGAGAAGTATCAGAGGAACCTCTGGAATTAGTAGGATGCTGGATTACACCGAAGTTAGGCACAAAATGCTGGAGTATGCAAAATGCTAGAATGCTAGTCACCTATACCTTCTCTCCAGAGATGCTGCCTGATCAGCTGAGTTATTCCAGCATTTTGTGTCTATCTTCGATGAAAACCAGCATCTGCAGTTCCTTCCTACGCAAAGTGCTGGAGGAACTCAGTGGGTCAGGCAGCATCTGTGGAGCGAACGGACAGACGACATTTCGGGTCGGGACCCTTCACCATAACATACAATACATCAGTACATCATAGAAACATAGAAAATAGGTGCAGTAGGCCATTCGGCCCTTCGAGCCTGCACCGCCATTCAATATGATCATGGCTGATCATCCAACTCAGTATCCTGTACCTGCCTTCTCTCCATACCCCCTGATCCCTTTAGCCACAAGGGCCACATCTAACTCCCTCTTAAATATAGCCAATTAACTGGCCTGGACTACATTCTGTGGCAGAGAATTCCAGAGATTCCCCACTCTCTGTGTAAAAATCATGTAAGGCAAATTAGAAAATAGACCGTGTAACACCCTCAGAGAAAGTACAAATATACAAACTGTAATCCGTTTCTTGTATTTTTTGTTCATCTTTAAGTAAGTAAGTTTATTGGCCAAGTATTCACATACAAGGAATTTGCCTTGGTGCTCCGCCCACAAGTAACAACATGACATACAGTGACAGTTATGAATGACTCGGAAAACACTAAACATTAATAATAATAAAACATTAATGATAAAACACCATTGATCGAGCATGTGAACCAACAAAATACCAGATCAAAGGGAGGCTACAGATTTTTGGCTGTTGAGTAGAGCAACTACTCGTGGATAAAAACTGTTTTTATGTCTGGCTGTGGCAGCTTTGACAGTCCGGAGTCGCCTTCCAGAGGGAAGTGATTCAAAGAGTTTGTGGCCAGGGTGAGAGGGGTCAGAGATGATCTTACCCGCTCGCTTCCTGGCCCTTGCAGAGAGTGAGATTCAGCTCTTGCCGTTGACGGAATCAAGGGATATGGGGAGAAGGCAGGAACGGGGTACTGATTTTGGATGGTCAGCCATGATCATATTGAATGGCGGTGCTCGGCTCGAAGGGCCGAATGGCCTACTCCTGCACCTATATTCAATGTTTCTATGTTAAAGTGGAATTGGTTTAACTTCCACACGTGGAGAAGGCCGTCCTGCCTAAATTGGGAAGTTAATTCCGTGGCCAAATAATCCCTGGACTCTGGCGAGGTGAACCGGTGCTGATCGAAGCAGTGGTCGGATCCAGAGAAGAATTATGAGAACGACAGGGATAGGCTACCACTGAGAGATTCCCAGTGGAGTTGGCTTGGTGTCGCTGTAATCAAGGCTAGAACCTTAGCCTGAAAATTCCTCAGGCATTAGTCTCTGTGAGACTCATATAGTCATTGAATCAGAGTCGTTGCAACGTGGAAACGCGCCCTTCGGCACAATTTACCCACACCGTTCAACCTGCCCCATCTACACTAGACACTCCCTGGCCCATAACCCTCTAAACCCGTCCCATCCAAGCACCTGTCCAAATGTCTCTTGATTGTTATGAGACAATGGTCTCATCCACATGAGTCTGAAGAAGACGAGACATTTCCTATGCATGTTCTACCGAGATGCTGCCTGACCCGCTGGGTTACTCCAGCACTTTGTGTCTAAGAATGTTAGCGCTGGAAAGTACCCCTGCCCATCACACTAACTGCGCCACTAACCCAACATTGTAAACACTTCTCAACAACAAACCTTCTTGGGGAAACACAAGCTATGAGTTTTATAGGTGCAGGAGTAGCTAGGAAAACAAGCAACGTCTAAACTGAAACCCTTCTGAACTCATAGCTTGCAGTGGAAAGCACGGCGTGCTGGAGTACCTCAGCGGGCAGCCAGCATCTGTGGAGCCCCTTCTTCAGACTGGAAAGAGAGGTCGCGACCTGACATATCGCCTGTCCGTTTCCTTCCACAGATGCTGCCTGACCCGCCCAGTTCCTCCAGCACTTCGTGTTTTGCTCAAGACTCTGGCATCTGCAGTTCCTTGTATCCCCTGCGCCAATACTATTGCGCCGACGAAGATCTAACTAACCAACTCAATGACACCAACGAGCCAACAACAGGGTTTGAGCGGATGGCGGCGTTGTAGTTTGACGCTATGGAAACTATTTTGGGGGGGGGGGGGGTTTAAATCTCCTCGTGAGGGCAGATTTAAACGAGTATCTAAGCATTTAACAATGACGTTGTAGACAAACATCTTCAGCGACCTCCTCACTTCCTCTCGCTTGCTTTTGTTCTCAATGTTGAATGTTGCCAAATCCGACCGCAGAAATCCAGTTCCAATCCCGTCCCATCTCTGACTCCGCCGACGGCCCAGACTCCGGAGAGGGGGCAGATGAAGGGAATATTTGGAAGAAGCGACTGACTTTAAACTACAACAGCGACTCGGAAATTAAAAAATCCCAATAGGCCGTGGGTGGAAGTCCTTTATAAAGTCTATGTTTCAACTCTAATGTGGTTTGCTGTAACCGCGACCAAACGTCACTGGCTTTGGCAGCGAGCTTTAAAACCGCATCCTAATGTATCTTTCACGTGTCGGGGATATGGGCAGGAAGAAATGCACATGTGGGTTTATGGAATATGCCGGCACTCATTCGGCCCGTTAATCTTGGCAGAAGGGTCTAGACCCGAAACGTCACCCATTCCTTCTCTCGCTAGAATGAAGAAGATTTAGAAGATTGAGGGGGGACTTATAGAAACTTACAACATTCTTAAGGGGTTGGACAGGCTAGATGCAGGAAGATTGTTCCCGATGTATGTTGGGGAAGTCCAGAACAAGGGGTCGCAGTTTAAGGATAAGGGGGAAATCTTTTAGGACCGAGATGAGGAAAACATTTTTCACACAGAGAGTGGTGAATCTCTGGAATTCTCTGCCACAGAAGGTAGTTGAGGCCAGTTCATTGGCTATATTTAAGAGGGAGTTAGATGTGGCCCTTGTGGCTAAAGGGATCAGGGGGTATGGAGAGATGGCAGGTACAAGATACTGAGTTGGATGATCAGCCATGATCATATTGAATGGCGGTGCAGGCTCGAAGGGCCGAATGGCCTACTACTGCGCCTATTTTCTATGTTTCTATGTTTCTCCAGAGATGATGCCTGCCCGCTGAGCCAATCCAGCGTTCAGTGTCTTCTCTTGATACAGTTATAGGATATCGTGTGGTAAATTGTCCCTGGTGTGCAGGATAGTGCTAGTGTACGGGGTGGCCGCTGGTCTTTCCACGCTGTATCTCTAAAGTATAAAGTCTAAAGCGTAGCCCCTTGTTTAACTTCTTAAGACAATATTGTTAGTGAACTCCAATCCACCTTCTCACACTATCCCGCAATACTACTAATAATAATAATAATAATACATTTTATTTATGGGCGCCTTTCAAGAGTCTCAAGGACACCTTACAAAAATTTAGCAAGTAGAGGAAAAACATGTAAGCGGAATGAAATAAATAGTAGAGACATGACTAGTACACAAATTAAAGACAGAATTCAATTCAAAACACAATATGAGGCAATTCAAGCACAGATGAAAAGGGAGGGGGACGTGGGGCTAAGGATAGGCAGAGGTGAAGAGATGGGTCTTGAGGCGGGACTGGAAGATGGTGAGGGACACGGAATTGCGGATCAGTTGGGGGAGGGAGTTCCAGAGCCTGGGAGCTGCCCTGGAGAAGGCTCTGTCCCCAAAACTGCGGAGGTTGGACTTGTGGATGTAGAGGAGACCGGCTGATGTGGATCTGAGGGACCATGAGGGTTGGTAGGGGGAGAGGAGGTCAGTGAGATATGGGGGGGGGGGGGGGGGCAGATGGTGCTGACATCGGGCGCTGTCTGTGTGGAGTTTACACAATCTCCACGTGCCCGCGTGGGTTTCGCCGGGTGCCCCGGTTCTTCCCGCATCTCACAGACGTGCGAGTTTGCAGATTAATTGGCTTCTGGAAATTGTCCCGAGTGTGCAGAGAGTGGATGAGAAACAAAGAACTAGTGAGTGTGATCAATGCGTGATCAATGATGAACGTGGACCTGGCGGGCTGAAGAGCCTGTTTCAATCACTCAAAATAAAAGGAAATTGATTTATTTTTTTAAAGCAAAAATAGAAAATTAGAAAACCAGCAATATACATTGAAAAATAAATTCCCAAACCTTCTATCAGGTTGTCGAAGTGAAAATACCAGCAATGGAGGGTGTGGTTCCCGTTGAAGACAACAGGAGAATTTGTAATGGGGGATAAGAAACTATTGAAGAAATTCAACATTAACTTTGCCTTCATGGAAGAAGATCCCCAAGAATCTCCTAGAAACTCAGAAGAACCTGGGGAACAAAGGTGGACAGGTGAGGAGAGGGACTTAGCGTCCAAGGAAGGCCGCAACAGCCTGGGACTTGCCTGGAACAAAGGCGCCGCTCATAAGAACGAGAGCGTGGAGTCTGCAAATGGCGCCAATCATTCCCCTGCATGCGGGCTCTGTCAGCTTACTGATGGAGGGTCGGGGTATGGCAACACGCTACTGGACACACAGTCATAAGGCAGAGGAGTAGAATTAGGCCATTCGGCCCATCAAGTCTACTCCGCCTTTCAATCATGGCTGATCTATCTCTGCCTCCTAACCCCATTCTCGCGCCTTCTCCCCATAACCCCATGACACCCGTACTAATCAAGAATCTATCAATCTTTGCCTTAAAAATATCCACTGACTTGGCCTCCACAGCCTCCTGTGGCAAACAATTCCACACATTCACCACCCTCTCACTAAAGAAAATTCTCCTCGTCTCCTTCCTAAAAAAACATCCTTAAATTCTTAAGAATTTAAGTTCTTAAATTATTTTGTTTGTCTCCTGCCAACTTCGGAAATAGTCCTTCAAAATAGAGCTGGAATGAATGGCTTCTATACATTTACTTCAGCAATGTTGAGAAAAAACAAAGAATGTCTTGAAATGATCGCAAATGTTATTCCTATTTGCCTCAATGTTTATATCACTTGCTTATACAGTTTGTTTCATGAGGCTAACAACATCGAGCCATTCACAGTGTACAGATACATGATAAGGTAATAACGTTTAGTGCAAGGTAAAGTCAGTAAAGTCCGATCAAGGATAGTCCGTGAGTCACCAATGAGGCAGATAGTAGTTCAGCACTGCTCCCTAGTCGCGGTAGGATGGTTCACTTGCCTGATAGCAGCTGGGATTTACCTGAATCTAGAGGTGAGCGTTTTCACACTTCTGTACACTTTGCCTGATGGGAGAGGGGAGAAGAGGGAGTGGTCAGGGTGCGATTCGTCCTTGATGATGCTGCTGGCCTTGCCGAGGCAGCGTGAGGTGTGAATTGAGTCAATGGAAGGGAGGTTGGTTTGTGCGATGGTCTGGGCTGTGTCCGTATTGCGGTCTTGGATGAAGCTGTTCCCAAACCAAGCTGTGATGCAACCAGACACAATGTTTTCTGCCAGCATCTGTAGAGGTTGGTAAGGGTTGTTTGGGACATGCCGAACCTCCTAAGCCTTCTGAGGAAGTAGAGGCAGTAGAGGCCTTGATGTACTCAGTATAGACCATAATAAATAGCGATATCTGCATAGGAATAGCATTTCCTACTTCTGAGTAGGGACCTGAAAGAGGGGGGAAATGCCCCCCCCCCCCCCTCCCCTCCTCGCCCACAATTGATAAACAGGAGATTAACACAGAAAAAAACTGGAGTAAATCAGCGGCTGAAGTAGCGTCTCAGGAGAAAAGGAATAGGTGACGTTTCTAGTCGAGACCCTTCTTCAGACTGAGAGTCAGGGGAGAGGGAAACGAGATATAGTGAAAGGCCTGGATAGAGTGGATGTGGAGAGGATGTTTCCACTGGTGGGAGAGTCCAGGACTGGAGGTCACAGCCTCAGAATTAAAGGACGTTCTTTTAGGAAGGAGATGGGGAGAAACTTCTTGAGTCAGAGGGTGGTGAATCTGTGGAATTCTTTGCCACAGGAGGCTGTGGAGACCAAGTCAGTGGATATTTTTTAAGGCAGAGATAGATTGATTCTTGATTAGTACGGGTGTCAGGGGTTATGGGGAGAAGGCAAGAGAATGGAGGGAGAGATAGATCAGCCATGATTGAATGGCGTAATGGCCTTGATGGGCCGAATGGCCTAATTCTACTATCCCTTATGGACATATGAAAATGTACATTTGATAAATAGGACATCGAGAAAAAAAGTGTATCAATTCTTATTGTGTAGAAAAGAACTGCAGGTGCTGGTTTACACCGAAGATAGACACAAAGTGCTGGAGTAACTCTGCGGGTCGGGCGGCATCTCTGGAGAGAAGGACTCTGGAGAGAAGAATTATTATTTTGTAGTTTCACCCTTGTACTTTTTCTTCAAATCAATACACGAGATGGTGCTGCCAGCATAATCCAGTAGACATAGCTCACTCATAGCTGCACGCATTTATTTCAGGAGACTTTATTGATCAGCTTCAGGATAATCAGAAAGCACAACGCATATTACTAGTCTGATGTCTCATAAATTAGCCGGCGCATTGGCGTTCAGGTCAGCGTTGCCCATTCATTAAACGCGTCGCCCCCCAGTTGCTGTAAGTACAATTAAATACAATTCGAACATGTAAGGGCTTTTGCCATTTTTCAGTTGGTTTATAGAAGAAAAAATGGGCACAAAATTATCCCTGCCGCCCATTTACTGTGAATATGTGAACGTGGGGCCTGGATGGGGGGCAGAGAATGTTTCTTCTCTCTGATAATAGATCTCCTCAGTGAGGGATGCCTGCGACATAATTCCATGTTAAATGTTAGACTTTAGAGAATCAGTGGCCCTTCGGCCCGCCGACCAGCGACCAACCCGTACACGGGCACAATTCTACACACTAGGGACAATGTATACATTTTTTACTATAAACCTGTAAAGTCTTTGGAGAGTGTGGGAGGAAACCGGTTGAAAGCCCCACTCGGTCACAGGGAGAAGGAACAAACTCGGTACTGACAGCGCCCGTAGCCAGGATCGACTCCACCAGCCAGCGGGTCACAACACAACACTCACCATACGACAAGCCATACGACAAGCCATCGGCTGCAGTTTAAAAATGCAATTCAAGAGAGCGAGAGCCAAGAGTGCTTGCTTACTGGAGTGGTAGCATGCTAAAAAAAAAGTGGGCGCAGCTGGTACAGCCTCGCAGCGTCAGAGACCCGAGTTTGATCCTGACCTCAGGTGCTGTCCACTCAGTGTGGAGTTTGCACGTTCTCCCCAGACCTTGTAACACAATACACACAGATAGTATCTAATAAAACAAAATTAATTAGTCTGTAGAAATATCTCGACGTGAAACATCGCCCATTCCTTCTCTCCAGAGATGCTGCATGTTCCCGCTGACTTACTCCAGCTTTTTGTGTCTCTCTTCGGTGTAAACCAGCATCGGACTTTGCTGGCTTTACATAGAAACGTAGAAAATAGGTGCAGGAGGAGGCCATTCGGCCCTTCGAGCCAGCACCGCCATTCATTGTGATCATGGCTGATCGTCCCCAATCAATAACCCGTACCTGCCTTCTCCCCATATCCCTTGACTCCACTAGCCCCTAGAGCTCTATCTAACTCTCTCTTAAATCCATCAGGTGATTTGGCCTCCATTGCCCTGTGTGGCAGGGAATTCCATAAATTCACAACTCTCTGGGTGAAAATGTTTTTTCTCACCTCAGTCATAAATGACCTCCCTCCCGTTTATTCTAAGACTGTGGTCCCTGGTTCTGGACTCGCCCAACATTGGGAACATTTTTCCTGCATCATTTACCTTGCACTACTAAACGTTATTCCCTTATCAGTTTAGTTTAGTCACGCCGAGAGAGGTGCAATGAAAAGCTTTTGTTGCATGCTATTCAGTCAGCAGAAAGACAAAACATGATTGCAATCCAGTCGTTTACAGTGTACAGATACATGATAAGGGGGAAACGTTTAGTGCAAGGTAAAGTCAGCAAAGTCGGATCAAGGATAGTCCGAGGGTCACCAAAGAGGTAGATAGTAGTTCAGCACCGCTATTGGGGAAATTAGATGGGGGAAAGGCAGGAACGGGGTCTGAAGAAGGGTCTCGACCCGAAACGTCACCCATTCCTTCTCTCCAGAGATGCTGCCTGTCCCGCTGAGTTACTCCAGCATTTTGTCTCTACCTTCGATTTAAACCGGCGTTTGCAGTTCTTTCCTATTGATTTTAAATGATCAGCGATGGTCATATTGAATGGCTGGTCTGGCTCAGAGGGACGAATGGCCCACTCCTGCTCCTGCGCCTATTTTTCTATGTTTTTATGTTCTATGTTTTCTATCGTGTATCTGTACACTGTGAATGGCTCGATTATTATCATGTATTGTCTTTCTGCTGACTGGCTAAGACGCAGTAAAAGCTTTTCACTGTACCTCGGTACACGTGACAATAAACCAAAGTAAACTAAACTGATAATGGTGGGTGTGTAAGAAGGAACTGCAGATTTGAACGGAAGATAGATACAAAAAGCTGGAGTAACTCAGCGGGGCAGGCGACATCTCGACCCGAAACGTCACCCATTCCTTCTCTCCAGAGATGCTGCCTGTCCCGCTGAGTAATTCTAGCGTTTTGTGTCTATCTTCGGTGTAAACCAGCATCTGCAGACTGCAGTTCTTTAGACAATAGGCGCAGGAGTAGGCCATTCGGCCCTTCGAGCCAGCACCTGCAGGCATCAGTCTGAAGAAGTGTCTCGACATCTCGACATATGAAACATATAACTTAAGATTGTTAAGGGTTTGGACACGCTAGAGGCAGGAAACATGTTCCCGATGTTGGGGGAGTCCAGAACCAGGGGCCACGCACAGTTTACGAATAAGGGGTAAGCCTTTTAGAACGGAGACGAATAAACACTTTTTCTCACAGAGAGTGGTGAGTCTGTGGAATTCTCTGCCTCAGAGGGCGGTGGAGGCTGGTTCTCTGGATGCTTTCAAGAGAGAGGGCTCTTAAAAATAGCGGAGTCAGGGGATATGGGGAGAAGGCAGGAACGGGGTACTGATTGTGGATGATCAGCCATGATCACATTGAATGGCGGTGCTGGCTCGAAGGGCTGAATGGCCTACTCCTGCACCTATTGTCTATTGTCTATTGACCCGAAACATCACCCATTTTTTTTTCCTCTCCAGAGATGCTGCCTGTTCCACTGACTTACTCCAGCTTTTTGTGTCTATCTTGTGATAATTGTGGGTGCCGGCTGATTGAAACGCATCAAAGGCATACCAGGAGATGACCGCTGTGAAAGCAACACTGGTGGAGGGATTAGTGTCGCTGGCTGAACAGCAAACAGCTGCTTGTTGCCGGACCAGCGCGGTGGTGCTGTTACTAGGACCATGACGCCAGGGCGCTTGCTGCTTTCGGGTGGCGCCGCTCTATAGGCGTGGGGAGGAACTGCAGGCAGACACAACATGCTGCAGTAACTCAGCGGGACAGGCAGCATCTCTGGAGAGAAGGAACGGGCGACGTTTCGGGTCGAGACCCTTCTTCAGACTCATTCCTTCTCCCCAGAGATGATGCTGCCTGAGTTACTGCAATATTTAAGTGTCTAGACTGGATAGACTAGGCTTGTACTCGCTAGAATTTAGAAGATTTAGAAGAACTTACAAAATTCTTAAGGTCTGAAGAAGGGTTTCGGCCCGAAACGTCGCCTATTTCCTTCGCTCCATAGATGCTGCTGCACCCGCTGAGTTTCCCCAGCAATTTTGTGTACCTTCGATATTCCAGCATCTGCAGTTCCCTTTTGAACAAAATTCTTAAGGGGTTGGACAGGCTAGATGCAGGAAGATTGTTCCCGATGTTGGGGAAGTCCAGAACAAGGGGTCACAGTTTAAGGATAAGGGGGAAATCCTTAACCGAGACCGAGATGAGAAAAACATTTTTCACACAGAGAGTGGTGAATCTGTGGAATTCTCTGCCACAGAAGGTAGTTGAGGCCAGTTCATTGGCTATATTTAAGAGGGAGTTAGATGTGGCCCTTGTGGTTAAAGGGATCAGGGGGTATGGAGAGAAGGCAGGTACAGGATACTGAGTTGGATGATCTGCCATGATCATATTGAATGGCGGTGCAGGCTCGAAGGGCTGAATGGCCTACTCCTGCACCTATTTTCTATGTTTCTATGTTTCTATGTTTCTATGTTTCTATCATCCGCCGCGCCACTGCATATCCATATAACCATATGACCATATAACAATTACAGCACGGTCCCGTCGCAGTCACTCGCCATCAGGCAGAGGAGCATAATTAGGCCATTCGGCCCGTCGAGTTATTCCACAAGGTGAAACAATGAGACAATTTCCGCCATCCTCTCGGTGACGATGCAAAATTATTCCGAGCATATACATAGGGACAGCCTTGGAGGGATGTGGACCAAACGCGGGCAGGTGGGACTGGTGTGGCTGGGACATGTTGGCCGGTATGGGCAAGTTGGGCTGAAGGGCCTGAGTCCACGCTGTTTGTCTCCAGGGCTCTACTAAAGATTGAGTGAAAGATAAAGCATGGAAACACCCACTTTCTCCTCAATACTAAAATCCATTTCAAATCTCAGTTAAGATTAATTCTATACAGCGATTATTTCGTGCATTTTCTCTTCATTTAACGTCGTCCGTTGAAATAACGTTAGTTTCACTTTTAGAGATACAGCATGGAAAGAGGCCCTTCGGCCCCACCGAGTCCACGACGGCCATCGATAACCTGTTCACACTAGTTCTATGCTATCCCACTTTCTCATCCACTCACTCACTACACGCTGGGGGCCATTTACAGAGGCCGAATTAACCTGCCAACCTGCACCCGAAGGAAACCCACGCGGTCACAGGGAGAACGCACAAACCCCAGCACAGACAGCACCCCAGGTCAGGATCGAACCCGGGACTCTGGCGCTGTAAGGTACCACCTGTGCCGCCGCAATGCTATAATACCAAAGGAATTAGGTCCCCAAAAAACACAATTTCCGACGATAAGCACGATGATACGCACGATAAGCAGCGCCTCTACTTCATGAGAAGATTACGGAGAGTCGGTTTGTCAAGGAGGACTCTCTCTAACTTCTACAGGTGCACAGTAGAGAGCATGCTGACCGGTTGCCTCGTGGCTTGGTTCGGCAACTTGAACGCCCTGTAGAGGAAAAGACTACAAAAAGTAGTAAACACTGCCCAGTCCATCATCGGCTCTGACCTTCCTTCCATCGAGGGGATTTATCGCAGTCGCTGCCTCAAAAAGGCTGGCAGCACCATCATAGACCCACACCATCCTGGCCACACACTCATCTCCCCGCTGCCTTCAGGTAGAAGGTACAGGAGCCTGAAGACTGCAACGACCAGGTTCAGGAATAGCTACTTCCCCACAGCCATCCGGCTATTAAACCTGGATCGGATAAAACTCTGAACATTAATAACCCATTATCTGTTATTTGCACGTGATCAGTTTATTTATTCATGTGTGTATATATTTATATAATGGTATATGGACACACTGATCTGTTTTGTAGTCAATGCCTACTATGTTCTGTGTGCTGAAGCAAAGCAAGAATTTCATTGTCCTATACAGGGACACGTGACAATAAACCCTCTTGAACTTGAACTCTTGATAACGCGAGTCTGAAGAAGGGTGTCGACCCGAAACGTCACCCATTCCTTCTCTCCACAGATGCTGCCTGACCCGCTGAGTTACTCCAGCATTTTGTGATTCTCTTCGATTTAAACCAGCATCTGCAGTTCCTTCCCCCACGATGATATCAATGTGTTAACTCTGTCCCGAGGAAGAGTGGAATATTCTGCGTGGTTGGTCTGCCTTCAACATAACACTTCTTGTTACTATGCTAATGATATCTTAACTCAAATAGTTCGTGTGAATTAATCGAGCGTGGCTGTAGCTGACAATATAGTTACACCTGGTTTGACTTTTGAACATGAGGTTGAGGGAGAAATTATAAATGACAATAACAAATTGTTTGCTCAATTCTACAACTAAAAGTCACATAATTGTGTGGTCTGAAAATCAAGATAATCAAAAAGAACTGCAGATGCTAGAATCTAGAGTGAAACACAAAGTGCTGGAGGGACGGGCGGCGCAGCGGTAGATTTGCCGCCACACAGCGCCAGAGACCCGGGTTCGATCCCGACTACAGGTGCTGTCTGTACGGAGTTTGTACCTTCTCCCCAGGACCATTTGGGCTGAAATGTATATGGTATTTATTTTATTTAATCAACATGCATTTTGAACATCGATTTATAACGAGAATTCATTTTGTGTTCCTGCTGTATTCAATCTTGCCCACCAATTAAAAATGTAAGTTTAAATTGTACGGTCGTTTACCAGTTTAATCTTGAAGACGAAGGCGAGAAGGGAAGACAGAGCGGTGACGCTGTTATGGTGAATTAATTACAGATATGTTACAGACTCCCGGTGAAACAAGCAAGGTGAAGATATCCAACGTCGGCTAACATTGAAATGGTAAACAATTTCGCCCAGGAGAGACACACACAAAATGATGGAGCAACTCAGCGGGTCAGGCAGCATCTCTGGACAAAAGCAGTAGGTGATGTTTCGAGTCGAGACCCTTGTCAGACTGAGAGTCGTGGAAAAACGATATATTTGCATCCTTGTATACAGTGTTGTTTCTGCCACCTATGAACTACAGCGAGACAGACACAAGATACTGCAGATGCTGGAATCTGGAGGAATTAAAAAAAACACAAAATACTGGAATAACTCAGCGGGTCAGGCAGCATCTCCGGAGAACAACACCGATGATAGTCATAGAGTGATACAGCATGGAAACAGGCCCTTCGGCCCAACTTGCCCACACCGGCCAACATGTCCCAGCTGCCATAGTCCCACCTGCCGGCGTTTGGACCATATCCATCCAAACTTGTCCTATCCATGTACATGTCTAACTGCTTCTGAAATATGTTTTTGGGATAGTCCCAGCCTCGACCACCACCTCTATCCCACTACCTCCCCGTATCCTTCGGATAATGGTCGATGCAATCCAGGTCAACCCTTCCCCGACACCACCTCCCGCCCACGTGGCGAGCAACGGCACATTTCTGTGGCCTAAG